>NC_053170.1:59449012-59596017 GCF_016835505.1 Polypterus senegalus
TATTGAGCCTGTTGAATATATTTTCAATGTATTTGAAATAACCCTTTTGTTTATATTCCTGTTACTAAATTATTAAGCAAAAATTTAAAAGAGATGAAGTAATGAAAGTATTAGAAGTAAATATGCCTGTCATACAATCTGGCAATTATAAATCATTTAAAAGTTGGTGAATAGAAAACCAACTTCTCTCAAGTAAAAATATAAGTGTTTTTATAGGACTGTATATTGATGATGTTGAGATCAGTAATCCTTTAGGTACATCAAAAAAGCACAAACTCTGTGGATTATACAGGGTTATAGCCAATTTACCTGTAAAATACAGATCATTATTATTGTCAGTCTACCTTGCTGTACTGTGTAAGACCGAACATATCAAAGCCTATTGGTATGAGTGACTTTTAGAGTCACGGCATAAAGATATTGAACAGCTAGAAAGAGAAGGTGTGCACATTGAGAAACCTGGTTCTTATGTTAATGGGGACAGTATTATATGTGGCTGCCAACAACTTGACTTCACACTCTCTAAGTAATTCCAGGAGTCCTTTAAAGTACAATGTACATTAATGTACCCTCTTCCAGGGCACTGTAGCAAACCCCCCATTGCAGCTCTTCATTTTTGTGCCTGGTTTTTTTTTGTGTTTTTTGTTCTTAAATCGTGCAAAATCATTTATTTTGTTTTCTTTTAAAAGTTTGTATTTATTTCTATAAAATATTTTATAACATTTGAGATTTTTTTTTCTTTTGTAGTCCTAAAGGGACACTTACACTCTTCCTGCATAGGTAACCCGAGGTGTGTGGCTAGTGTTCATTTATAACTGGGACATGCTGCTATCACTGAGACCAGCTACCAGTTACTCTCCATGTACTACTAATATACAGGATGAATTAAAAGCTTTGAATCCCAAAAAATGAGGAAAGAGAGGTAGACTTCAAGTATGTCTAACACAGAGAAGTTTTAAAACACCTTTGCCAAATATCATAATGAGCAATTCACAGTCTTTGGGGAATAAACTGGACAGCATCTGTGTGACACCTCCACAAGTACCTAGAAATCTGTCTGATGTGCTTTACTGAGACCAGGTTTAAGAATACCAGCTCAGATACACTGTTGAAATGGATTGATTTGATTGTGTACGGCAAGACAGAAACCAAGCTTCTGGTAAGCAGACGGGTGTTGGGGTCTGCCTTTACATTAACAAAATGTGGTGCAATAATATCACTGTAAAAGAGCGCATTTGCACACCGAATATTGAACTACTCACCGTCGGACTTTGCCCATGCTATCTACCACAACAGTTTAATCAATTATTTGTGACAGTAGTTTGCATACTGCCGCATACTGATGTGAGAGCTGCAGCTGAAATGACTCTTGAAACTGTTCAGAAAGACCAAATCACCTGGCTCTTTCAATTTTGTGATGGATGATTTTAATTTATGCAATCTGAAATCAGTATTATCACATTACCATCAGTACGTGAATATTAATACTAGAGGGTAAAAAACACTAGACATGTGTTATGGAAACGTCCCTAACTCCAACATATTGCATTGTAAAGCAGCCCTGGGTGCGTCTGACCACGTCATTGTTCACCAGCTATCAAAGTACAAACAGAAACTGAAACAAGAAAAAACAACCATAATAAAAACAAAACTGGTGCAAGGACAGTACAGAGGAACTGAAGGAATGCTTCCCCTATACTGATTTGGATATCCTGATATACTCACAGTCACTGAATGAGGCCACTTTCACTGTAGGTGAATATATGAAATTCTGTGAATCTATGATCATTAAGGAAAAAACTGTCAAGGTGTACCCCAACATTAAGCCATGGATCACTAAAGAGGTTAAAGCACTAAAATTGGAAAAACAACATGCTCAACAAGAAAATAAGATATAAGTAAAAATGAATTTTACTGGAAAGGATTTATAGGTTAATAATACAAAATAAAAAGATAAATTGAGAAAAAAGTATGAGGTGGTTTAATGATAACAATCACAAGCAAGTTTGGAAAGGCCTTAAAACAGTGTGAATTTTCCATTTGACAAACACCAGAATTTTTTAGCAGATGAACTTAATAACTTTTTTACCAGATTTTAAAGAAGCGATTTCAGCACCCAAAATGCAGAAGTAAAAACACCAGGAATTCTTCTGTGATGGGGTTCAGTTTATCTGAAGTGAAGAAAGGCTTCAGATGGTCTAAAACAAACAGGGCAGTGGGGCCTTATGGCGTATCAGGTTGGCTCTTAGAGTCCTGCTTTAAGCAGCTCTCTCCAGTTTCTCAGAGGACAATGCTAAAGAAACTGTAAAACATCTCACCTGATGACACACATTGTGACAAGAGGCTGGGGGTCAGAGCCAGCTAGCATGCCTAGAAGGGCCGGGAGGCAGTCTATATGTCCCCTGGGCCACGAGAGGGCAACTGCCGTGGATAGTATGGGGACCACGGTGACGGAGCAAGGAGGCTCAAACCTATTGGGGTCCAGCGCCCCCACCAGGGGGCATCCCGAGCCTCATAAAGCCCGGGAGATCTGCACTTCCACCACACCTGGGAAGGTGGATGGAGGACCTTCCAGGAATGCCCGAAGGGCTTCCGGGTGCTCATGTGGCATGCCGCCAGAAGGACATCAGCGAGCACCTGGAGCACATCTGGGTGACTATAAAAGGGGCCACCTTTTTACAGTTGGGGAGTGAGAGTCGGGTGCTGGAGGAGGACGAAGCTCCAGAGCGAGGAAGAAAGGCGACGCATCGACGTTAAAAGGCACATGGTTTGGGGTGAATGGTGCGGGACCACTGTGTGCTGTGCGGGACTGTGTTGGGGACTTTTGTAAATAAAACTGTGTTTTATACTAGTGCCGGTGTCAGTCTGATGGTGTTCGGGCTACCTCTCACAACATCCATTACATGTAGAACTTAACTTTAGTAAATCAGGAAGGATAGTCACTTTGAAAACCCATACAAATTGCTCCAGAAAGTCCTTTCTTTCTAGTGTTATAAGACTTTTTAATAAGGAATATTGGAGAAAATGATTAAGATTTGATATGTATACTTTTTTTGTAATAATTTTTGTGTAAATATGCACTATTAAACTGCCTTACCTTAACCTGTCTTGTCTCTATTTGTTTCGGTTTATTTCTTTCTGTTTTGTTATTATATGCAATTGAGAAGGCAAATTTAATGTTTTCTTGTGTAAACTTAACCAAATAAAGAAACACAGAATCTAGATTTTGTCTGGCAAATTGTGAAAATATACAGACCTGTGATGTCTGATGTGGGACTTTTCCTCTGTGAAATAATGCTGTAAATGTGTTTAAGCAAAATGTACTGCCATGTCTTGATGGTGTAAAATAAGGCTGTCCTCAAAATAGGCTGGTACACTTTCATGCTTGTAAAGGCTTTCCACCTGAGTTCCTAAATGTATGTAAGGAACTGTACCTGTAGAGCTAAGTCTATGTCTTTCATACTTAATTTCAAAAAACTTTTTGACATTGAACATGTAAAAAATAAATAGGCAAGTGTAGGCCAAGATTCATTTAGCAAGAGAGGAGAACAATGTATAGTCAAGATGATTTAAATAGAGATAACAGTTTTATGCCCAGATATGAGGATTGTTTACATCTCTCAGAATGTCCCAGACAGCCTGTTGTGACAGATTAGGGCTGTATCGCTCCCTTGAACCCCTGTCCACGACTTCAGACACCAGATAAAAGTCCAAATGATGACTTTATTTATTCACCACAGTGCACAAGGCACCATCTCCTCCACTATAATTATAAACAAAACACAATACTAACAATAAACTAATCCTCCACTCCCAGACGCGTTGCCTCCCTTCCACTCAGCTCAGCTCTCCGTCTGGGAGCTCCCACAATCCTTTTATAGTCCCTGACACGGAAGTGTTCCAATCCCCAGTCCATGTGATCTTCTATTACTTCCGGGTCAGATCTAAAGTCATTTTCTTCACCCCGGAAGCACGTCATTCCCCTTGTCCATGTGACTCTTACGTACTTCCGGGGCGTAGGGTAAATAAACACCGTTCCTCCCTGCAGCGTCTCCTAGGCCCCCATGGTATCCAGCAGGGCTGTGTATAAAAACTCCAATGTCCATGATGCCCTGCTGGTCTTTGGGGAACCTCTATACTGCAGGGAGGGCTCCACCTGGCGACTTGGGGGTACTGGCCGAGATGAACGGCCGGCCATACACCACACTGTCTACAGATCAGCATTGTATTGAAAAACTTCAAAAGACTTTGTTGAACAATTATCTTACCAAAACTATACATTGTTCTCCTCTCTTGCTAAATAAATCTTAGCCTGGAGAGAGGTCTATTAATTCTTTACATCTAAGATGTCTCACTTAAAGGTTTTCCAATGCTGTATCTGTCCTAGTGTCTATATAAGCACAGGGAATTCCAGTTTCTGTATTACATCTTTCCTGAAGAAGGGGCCTGAGTTTCGTTGAAAGCTTGCATATTGTAATCTTTCTAGTTAGCCAATAAAAGGTGTCATTTTGCTTGACTTCCCACTACATCCATAATGGCTAACACGATAAAACACCCTAGTACTACTTAACATTGAATGAACTTAATAGTAGAATACAATCCATCCATCCATCATCCAACCCGCTATATTCTAACTACAGGGTCACGGGGGCCTGCTGGAGCCAATCCAAGCCAACACAGGGCACAAGGCAGGAAAAAAACCCCGGGCAGGGTGCCAGCCCACACGCAAGAGACAATTTAGGATTGCCAATATGCCAAACCTGCATGTTTTTGGAGGAAATCCACGCAGACATGAGGAGAACATGCAAACTCCACACAGGGAGGACCCGGGAAGCGAACCCAGGTCTCCTTACTGCGAGGCAGCAGCGCTTCCACTGCGCCACCGTGCTGACCTAGAATACAATGCATATTTTAGATGGTAATATCAGACAGGCCGTTCTGAGTAGGTTTAGTGATGTTTACACTGCTGGGCTTACCTCCAATGTAAATGTAAATGGAACTAAATATTATAAAGGAATTAGTCTTTGTGTTGGAAGCACAAGTGGACTTCCAGATTTTGCAAATTGTAATTTAATAGATGTCAAAGATCTTCCAAAAGAGCGGGTGACTTAAAAGGTTTTGTTTACCAACTTCTGAATCAGTCTGCTCAGATTCAACTTTGGATAGCGGCAGCCTGTCATCTTCCTGTAGTGGAGAGTCTGTAAATTGGCCTGATTTTTTGAAATTCCATGTTTCTCTCATGACATTGAACTCCAGCTAAAGCAGGCAAATAATGCTTATGTTAAAGATGGATCTGTAAAGATGATTTCCATGAGTGTTAACAGTGATATACTTGACAAACTAGCAGATTTAATGTCAAGGATTACTGCCAAGCAAAGATCAATATGACAATGTCACTAAAGCTCTTGTTGAAAAGCAACCTTGTCTCAAGGAGCCAGGATGTGGAAAAGGATGGCATTGCTTGGTGTATAGCCGGAAATTTAAGTTGGGCAATTACCACCAGAGTGTGAGTGCTGCTAGATGCCCAGAGGTTTCTGTAATCAAAAGGAAAAGAAAGATTATAAAGGCAAGTGTGTAAAGGAATCCAAAAAGGTTCAACTACATTATATGCCAAATCCACCCGAAGGACAGCGTGTACAGGACATGGAGAACAAGCAGAAGCTTATTGTGACTGAAATGCAGAAATAAAATCCTGATCTACAGCATGTGGATGAGGTGATGATCTGCATATTTTCACAGCATAAGAATAGAATAGTTGTTAGTGATGGCAGGCAATGTTAACTGAGAGACAGGTAACTGACCGCACACCAGACCTAATTATAAAAAAAGTCCTCAACATGTTTAAATGTTTGAGGTGCAGGTGTGTTGTCATCTAAGTTATCTCACATTAAATTCTCTCTCTCTCAGATAACTGCAGAAAGAGGATCAACACTATGGACCTTTTGCAGTCATTTCTTGAAGGATTAGATGTCCTGGTCCAAAGATTTCTTCAAATGTATAAAGCAGCAGCAATGTCTGGCAGAAAAAGCTATCACTCAAAAGTATTGTGTAGTGTCTTGAGGAAGATGTAAGCAATAAAAGTGATCAGTGTACAGATGCAATGTTATCATTTATTGTGCAAATTTGCACTATTCCTTTGTCTGAGTTTTTTTCCTCTGGTAGGGAAAAAGAACAACTGCACTGCTTTGTCTACCATACTACTCACCTGAAGATCCACCAGCCATTATCAAGATTGTGATGTATTAAAATGATTCTTTTAATTCTTTACTTCTTGAGTGATATAACTACAGTTTAAGTAGCCATTCATTGTTTAACAACTAATATTTGATCTGTTAAATGCTGTGATAGTTATGCATCTTGTAAAGTACTTAATAGGCCTTTTTTTAACACAACCATCAAAATGTGCCAAACGGCTTTGCCATGTTAATGGGCATTATCTGCTGTTTAATCTTGAATATCCACGAAAGATAAAATACACATTTGAGTTTCTGCAGAGAGTTGTTATGAAGATTAAGTCAGAACAGGGCTCTACAAGGATACATGGACCGAGAAATAAACTGTTGAGGTATGGAGTGTAGACACTGATGTGAAAACAAATCATAATTTCCTTCAGAATGAAAAATACAATGAAAGTGTTAGAACCTTCATTTTAAATTCTTGTTGTATTGAATTATAAGAAAGAGAGAACATTTTCTTGGATTTCTTTCTTTTTTTTCCTTTCTTGTTGCAAGCATGTGAAGATTGTGAAGCATTATTATTTAAGAACTGGTGAAGTTTGTTGCCAAGCTGTCACCAAGTACACTTGTTTAGTATTCATTCATATTCATATCGTGTTGTTTAAATAACCAGTTGAAGTTCGTTTTAATTTAACATTATTTGTATCTGCGAGACATTATCTCACACACTGATGATGCATTTGCCACATTGCCTTTCAACACATAAGCACGTTCATGTTTAGAAAGCATCTCATAAAGGTGCATCTCAAAAAATTAGAACATCATTGAAAAGTTAATTTATTTCAGTAATTCGATTCAAAAAGTGAAACTCATATATTATATAGATTCATTACACCCAGTGAATATATTTCAATAGTTTATTTCTTTTCATTTTGCTGATTATTCCTCTCAGTTAACAAATTTCCCTTTATGTAAAACCCTGTACTATATATTTTATTATTAAAAATCAATAACCAATGATGCTTAAGTTGGACTGACTATCCTTAAATTGGACTGGTAATGTAAGTGCTAATGTGATGATTGTCACCAATGTAATACTAAATATAGTAGTCATGTGTTAGATTCTGATTAACTACAGGAGGTGTGTAGTGGGCACAGTCCTAAATTACAAACAAACATTAATTCTTAAAGGTGACTGTTGTTCTCTCACACCAAGTATCAATGGGGTTATATAATGAGGTCATTCTAAAAGTATTTACACAAGATGCTGAACATATTATGTTAATCACACTTTCTAAACTACTTGCTATTATTCCAATTGTGCAATTTAAATCCAAAACAATTTAAATTCATACACTATTTCCATTAATAAAACAACAGTTCAATCACTACATATTGCTCATGAAAAGCGTTCATTTGCCTTGTGCTTACAGATAATTAACTTTACCTCCTATATCATCTATCACTCCATGGTTCAAATGCTCTTTGAAAGATGTTATTGCATAAAAATAGATGTTAAGTTGTAACAAAATTCCATCTATAGGGGGGATTTAATATGATACAATAGTCAGGTCCTGGGGTCCAATACCCCAAAGCAAAGCAGCTCTTTGTTGAAGTGAAAGTCAACAACCAGTTCCTTGGTTTTGCCAGTTTTAAGATGCAGACAATTGTCTTTGTACCAAGAAAATAACTTTACCACCTGATGTCTATACTCTGTTTCATCTGAATGATAAGTTCATTATACATATCTAAGTTATGCCTCTTTAATCTATTATTTTTACTACTAATTCAATTAGTACATACAGTGCACTTTTGCCTTAAGTTTTAGAATTGTAACAAAGTGTTTGGAATGTTTCATTAGAAAATAAAATTGTAGGAAATAAAATTAAACCTTTTATCAGTTATGCAATCACGTACGCATTAACATTCTATTTCACACTTAAAATATACAAATTACTTATATCACAAGTGGTGGACAGAAAAACAAATCAATATATCACATTCATCAAAAGCCTTAAAATTTAAAATCTATTTGTACTTAAAATGCCTTTAGGGTATAGTGCATCACACCATTTCATATTGAGAAAGGAGGTTCTACTCCTTTGTTAATTAAACATTATAGTACATTAAACTAATAAAACATATTCTAAGATACAAAAATTGTCTATGCTTAAAAACTTTGATTTATTTTACCCATAACTTCATGTTAAGGCCAATTAATGCATGCTATTTTATTGCTATCATCTGAGATTTTCCTTGCATTTTCTTCTGAAGTGTTGGTTCTGTAGAAAAAGCACAGTCTACCTTTCCTGTTAGTTAAAATGTTTCTCTTGCATTATTAATACACTACCCTTATTGGTACAGTGTGAAACAGTATCTGGACTGGAGGCCAGTGCTTATCATCAACTTCCTTGCTGTCTCAGAAGAATGTCTAATTTTACTTTAAAATTACTAAAAAAAACCTCCTTCCATAGGCAGCATGGTGGTACAATTATAGTGCTGCTGCCTCACAATAAGGACACCAAGGTTCATATCCTGTGTCCTCCCCGTGTCAGGAGCTTGTATGTTCTCACCATGTCTGTTTGGGTTTCCTTCAGGTGCTTCGGTTTCCTCCCACAGTCCAAACATATGCAGGTTAGATGAATTGGCGATGCTAAATTGGCTCTAGAGAGTGTGTGTGTGAGCGCGCGTATATGTGCTTGTTTGCCCTGCAATGGACTGGCGGCCCTGTCCAGAGTCTTTTCCTGACTCGTCCCTGTGCGAGCTAAGACAAGCTCCAGCAGACCCCTGTAACCCTGTTCAGGACTAAGTGGGTTAGAAAATGACTGACCTCTTTCTATTTAAAGCATGGCAGTGCTAATTATACTAATTTAGATCTGGAGACTTTCAATTGCATACACTAATCATACACATTGCGTTCAGCTTGAATTCAAACTTCTTTTAATTCATACAAACAACATACATATTTGCAGTTTTATGCATACTTTTAATCAATGGGTTTATCCTTTTAAACAACGCCACATATTTTCACAAATTGACTTTAACCAAACACATTCTCAGACTCGCTTAACCTTCTTTTAATGCACTTCAGTCACAGAGATCCTTTTCAGATACTGCATAACATACTCAAAGTCACTTAAACTGTCTTTAACACACTTAAACTCATTAAAGCTATATGTTTACTAGCATTCACTATTTAGAGCATTTACAAACTCTGCCTCTCATGCTTACATTTACTTTCTCTCAAATCGCTGCATGTTAAGATGTTTATTTACTTACACAATGTGTTCTGAAACAAATCAATGCACAAAAAGAAACAAACTCTAAAGAAGAACAAGTGCAGTGCTTTATGTTTACACTCTACTCTCACTTTCCAGTTCAGCACAAACACCTGACTGCCTCTGATGATACATCCTGCTGGTTGCTGGATCGGGGAAACTCTATTGGCCAAACAAATCAGCAATAACAAGGAAAAAATCCATCAACTATCAAACCACATGGCAAGAAACCACAGTATGGTAGCATTCAGCTAAATCTATGCAGACACAGAGAGAACATAGAAACTCTACATAGAAAACATCCAAGCTTGAACCTTTATTTCTTATTGCTGGTTAGTAGTGCTAATCATTGTGCCAGCATACCACCCCTCTTTAAAAGTTCCCAAGTTACCTAACAAATCAGGTTCAAACTATTTAAAACAATATCAGTATCCTATATATGTATAAGTTAAGTGTCCTTTACTTTTGGATCCTATTTAATTAGAAAGCTGATACACAAAACTATTATTATCTATACACAATACACTTTCTGCATTTCACAAAGAATCACAGTATATTCAGCCTCAAGCACACACACACACAAACATTCACATACCAGAAGCATTTTTGTTCTTGAAAGAAATTGTCTCCTTTGTATTTTATAACTATCAAAGGAACATTTTCCTTAAATCTTGATCAGGGTTTGAAAGAAAGATTGCGATACCCCGTGTTGTGTAAAACGAGAGGACACCAGTGTACACTCTCGGTGTCTAGTACTGTATAAAGGACTGAGCATGAACTGGATCGTGGTATAAAACGTGGACACAAAAGGGATGGCTTTTGCAAAAACAAAGTGAGGTTTTATTTACAGGTGCACATAAAGAAAAATAATATCCTGCAGAATATACAGTATAACTAAATACACAGTCCAAGACCACAAAGGACACACAAAAACAATTATGAAATGGAGCCCAAAAATTATTGTATGCACTATTTACACTGCTGACTTAAAAGTCTCAAATGAAAAATAAAAATGCACAAAAACTCGAGAACCCCATATATACACAAAAATAAAGTTGCTTTTCTCCACAGTAATCCAAGTCAGGAGGCTGTGCCTCCAAACAGTGTATAGTAAATAAGTAAAATATTGAAAATACAGAAAAAGAAAAATGCATATATACAAAAAAAAACAGTACACCATCAACTACAACTCTATAAATACCTCCACCAAAGCTAATCCGGAAATACTTAGAAAATATTTACAAGAAGAAGAAAGGTGTTTACAAAGCCGTAGTGCTTAGTAGATTCAATACAATGCTCTATTGATTGCCTCTCTCTCCCAACGATCTAGCCAGAAGAATCCCTCTAGAGGCCGGAAATTCCCATTTGTCGTCGGCGCCGCGCCGACCAATTAAGCTGTTGAACGTCATCCTTCTACGTGCACTCGTCTCTGAAGAGTGGCTTCTCCTGCCCCGCAAAATTCCTATATAAATGTAATCGGCTTGCGGTCGCGTGCATGGCTGTGCATGTTCAAACGCGAACTGCGCTTTAAAAGAATAAAATAAAATAATAGTAGTAGTTGTTGTTGTAGTAGTAATAATAATAATAATAATAATTTATGTTTTTTTGTTTCTCGTCTTCACTTGGGCTACCGCCCAGACAGCTACCGGTATGGAATCCCTTTTATTAGCCGCGTTAGGCCGAAACTAAGACGCTTCGCACTGTCTTTTGCTCTTCAAGTGCTACGAGGTCGTGGGAGACGGTGAATGCCCTACTGGCTGGACAATGGCAGGGCCGTCTTTTCATTTTCCAAACCTGGAGCGTTGCTCCCCAGAAGTCTCAAATATCGTCAGCGAAGACGCCCCTCTGCACTTTCTAAATACACAAAAAGGCAAGCTTTATTTCGTTATACTGTACTTTATTTGTTCATTTTCTCCCAAACCGACGCTCCTCTCGCAAAACTGCAGAGGACACAGAACTGACCTTATTTAATGGCTGATAATGCCAGTGAAGCACCTCACCACAAAGATATTTTGCACATTTATAAATATTTGCATAAGTAAAAGTGGAGACGTTTTCATTATCCCAATTATTACACGTATTCAAAAGAAATCTTTTACCCTGAGCTCTGGAAATTTAAAAATTTTTGTGCACAATATTTTTTGGAAAATGCTTGAATAATCAATTTAATACTAGTATTTCTTCGACAAAAAAATTCCCACTTCACATATCATTTCATAGGCATAATATGACATTTTCAGACACAGAGAATTCTTTTAACACATTTAATCATACACAACATTTTTTCCCCAGACATATCAACCCTATAAAACAACTAAAACAGCATTTCCACCTTTAATTCTTTTGAAAAGTCTTCTTAGTCTCTCTCACTTACACTCTTTTCTTGCTTGTGCAACTTCGTAGTGCGTTCAGTTCTGTTTAAATGTTAAGTTAGTAGCATTCTGCTCTTTCCTGACTAGCAATTACATCCATTTCAGTAGCTCCAGGTTCTATCATTACGGAGCTGTTTTCCTTTCAATTTCAATGTTCATACTCTGTTAACATTGGGTACTATTCTTCTCAAGTAGAACTCTCTAGGCAGCCCATAATTTCCTGATTGAACTTGAACTATGGGTTCACAGTTTTGAGTTTTGGAATAACTGTCCTCCTATTCTGAGCTGGCTGATTACAGTCTTGTTGATATTATTTCACAGACAATTCTTTCTGATTTGTACTGGCTGATCACATCCCCAACACACCCTGGGTGAATTTTTTGGTGTCACTTTGTTTACACCTTTTTTTACTTTTCGATTGTTCCTTATCCCAGTTTAGTTGCAGGAAATTTACAAATGCTCTAATCCATTTCCCTCCACCCTCATGCATGTCGGGGAAGTTAG
The DNA here is from genome assembly GCF_016835505.1 of Polypterus senegalus. Classification (NCBI taxonomy): domain Eukaryota; kingdom Metazoa; phylum Chordata; class Cladistia; order Polypteriformes; family Polypteridae; genus Polypterus; species Polypterus senegalus. The sequence goes on from NC_053170.1 coordinate 59,461,343, forward strand.
CCATCAGGTTCTCTAAGTCTTACATTCTTGTAATATATTGTGTTCTTGTCCCCATAATTTTATTCTGCACTCTAAACCTGCACTCTCTCTCTGAACTTGTGCATCTATTGTCAAGTAATTACAGAGAAGTATACTATACTAGCCTACCCGTGGCGTACCATATGCTGCATAATCAGGCCGGTTTTTTAACGATTTTTAACCACAGGGAGAACATTAACATTTGAAAAATTGGTAATGTAATAAATCAGCAAGAAAAACAACATTGTAACAATGTACGGAACGAACCAACACACAATTGTCCGTGACTGAAAACTGGCGGACCGCCATCGCATCTTCTCCTCCCAGATGCAGTATTGGGGGTGGACGGCGCTCAGGCGCGGAGGGTGGAACAGGAGGAGAGGAGGACGACGTCCATTCCACTCCCTCCGTCATGCTAGTCTGCTGATTTCTCGTTCAGTATGCACTGCCTGCTCATGTGCCCACCTCCAACTCGTCACTTGAGTCGTTGTCGTCTTTGCACAGTCCAGATGCACCTGTGACTCACGTAGACTTTTCATTGCTCTGTGCGGTTTTGGCAGCTTTTCTATATATAATCCACCAAGACAACCGACCAGGGTAGTAGCAAGGTGGGAGGGGGGGGGTGTGTACAAAGGTTAGGGACGTAAGCAGTGGGAGTGTATGAGTCGCACTTAGTGGGAATTCCACAGTTTACAGCCCGAATGGGGTTCAACTGCTTACCCACGACTCTGCGCCGGGTAGACACACGCTCAATCTCATGCATAATTATGTATTGAATGCTAAGACACGGTTGTCTAAAACTGGTTGGTGTAAGAACACCGATCACTTTTGTCCCTACTCTGATTCTCTTGTTCCATCTTCCAGAGGATTGTTGAAATAAGGAGTGTTGGTGGGCAGGGAAACGTCTTCCGTGCTCCTGCAGGAGCATCTAAGAAGACACATGTTTGTCGCAGATGCGAATTGCTGTATGTAGCGTGTAAAACAGTTTGCTATGGTGCACGCGGTCGTGCATCTTAACCGAAAACTCAGTTTTTAAAGACTGCTTACTTCATTGTGTTTTAACCTCAGTTGTAAAGGATTGTTTTAAGGATCCCATGGGATACCCCTCGCAATCTGTTTTACACGCTGCATATGGCAATTCACCTCCGTGAGAAACATGCCTCTATGAACAGTCAACGTGGCTCGGAGGTGCATGTAGCCTCTACGACAGACGAATATAAATGATGTCGTTTTTTGGGTGTCGTCGCATCCGATTTGGTGGGCGTGGCTCTGCGAGTTGTCGTCGTATCCAATGGTCTTGGAGTTGGTGGGCATGGCTCCTTCCTCTGTGCGCCATAGGTGTCTTTCTTGTCGGCGACTTAGTGAATCCACGCCCCTTCTGCCGTGCTTTCCATGGGTGTCTTGCCTTAGTGAATTATATATATATATAGATATATAGATATATATATAGATAGATATGTGACCCTTTTTATTTGTTAACCTTGCTAAAACTATACAACTCCTTTAAGTGACTGTTTAATTCAGCCTTCCCTAATTGGATGCTTTATAAGTGTTTCACAAAATGTCCTGGCTAATGCCAGTTAATTTACTGGAGGTAATCTGGTTCTTTTTACTAAAAATGACCCTAGTTGACTCCAACCTTAGCATATTTCATAAACTGTTCCACCAGTTCAACTCTCCACAAAGGCGAGCACAACACTCCAGATGGAGCCTCATAGACATACAGTGCATCCGGAAAGTATTCACAGTGCATCACTTTTTCCACATTTTGTTATGTTATAGCCTTATTCCAAAATGGATTAAATTCATTTTTTCCCTCAGAATTCTACACATAACACCCCATAATGACAACGTGAAAAAAAGTTTACTTGAGGTTTTTGCAAATTTATTACAAATAAAAAAACTGAGAAATCACATGTACATAAGTATTCACAGCATTTGCTCAATACTTTGTCGATGCACCTTTGGCAGCAATTACAGCCACAAGTCTTTTTGAATATGATGCCACAAGCTTGGCACACCTATCCTTGGCCAATTTCGCCCATTCCTCTTTGCAGCACCTCTCAAGCTCCATCAGGTTGGATGGGAAGCGTTGGAGCACAGCCATTTTAAGATCTCTCCAGAGATGTTCAATCGGATTCAAGTCTGGGCTCTGGCTGGGCCACTCAAGGACATTCACAGAGTTGTCCTGAAGCCACTCCTTTGATATCTTGGCTGTGTGCTTATGGTTGTTGTCCTGCTGAAAGATGGACCGTCGCCCCAGTCTGAGGTCAAGAGCGCTCTGGAGCAGGTTTTCATCCAGGATGTCTCTGTACATTGCTGCAGTCATCTTTTCCTTTATCCTGACTAGTCTTCCAGTTCCTGCCGCTGAAAAACATCCCCACAGCATGATGCTGCCACCACCATGCTTCACTGTAGGGATGGTATTGGCCTGGTGATGAGCGGTCCATAGTTTCCTCCAAATGTGACGCCTGGCATTCACACCAAAGAGTTCAATCTTTGTCTCATCAGACCAGATGAGATTTGTTTCTCATGGTCTGAGAGTCCTTCAGGTGCCTTTTGGCAAACTCCAGGGGGGCTGCCATGTGCCTTTTACTAAGGAGTGGCTTCCATCTGGCCACTCTACCATACTGGCCTGATTGGTGGATTGCTGCAGAGATGGTTGTCCTTCTGGAAGGTTCTCCTCTCTCCACAGAGGACCTCTGGAGCTCTGACAAAGTGACCATCGGGTTCTTCGTCACCTCCCTGACTAAGGCCCTTCTCCCCCGATCGCTCAGTTTAGATGGCCAGCCAGCTCTAGAAAGAGTCCTGGTGGTTTCAAACTTCTTCCACTTACGAATGATAGAGGCCACTGTGCTCATTGGGACCTTCAAAGCAGCAGAAATTTTTTTGTAACCTACCCCAGATTTGTGCACAATTCCTTTGGCGTCATGCTTGGTTTGTGCTCTGACATGAACTGTCAACTATGGGACCTTATATAGACAGGTGTGTGCCTTTCCAAATCATGTCCAATCAACTGAATTTCCCACAGGTGTACTCCAATTAAGCTGCAGAAACATCTCAAGGATGATCAGGGGAAACAGGATGCACCTGAGCTCAGTTTTGAGCTTCATGGCAAAGGCTGTGAATACTTATGTGCATGTGCTTTCTCAATTTTTTTATTTTTAATAAATTTGCAAAAACTTTAAGTAAACATTTTTCACATTGTCATTATGGGGTGTTGTGTGTAGAATTCTGAGGAAAAAAATGAATTTAATCCATTTTGGAATAAGGCTGTAACATAACAAAATGTGGAAAAAGTGATGCGCTGTGAATATTTTCTGGATGCACTGAAATCCACTAACACCTCTACCCCAGGCCGGTATCCACTATACTAAGATAACAAAGCCCTTTCTTCGATAATCTCTAATAAATATAGTTATAGTTTAGTTCTATTAGAATAGCTTCTTACCATGCGTCTTTGGCAGGGTGAAACCCCTGTGAAACTGACAAACACTTTCATTGTGAAAAATAGCTTACATTGTTTGTGCCCTTTCCCATCCTCTGGAGCCACTCTGCCTTTTTTCTAATCACATCAGGGTCACAAAATCTATGTAGTGTAAAAATATGTCCTCTATCTTCAAAGAAAGCAGTCATTTACCCCAGATGAGAATACAGAACATTTATTTTTTTGCACAGAGTTGTGCACAAATGTGCCAGTCCATAGAGTGAACAATCAATTAAATAATCTGCTTTTATACTTTTTAAAATTACCATTATCTCATTTAATACATTATGTCACATGACTCTTAATATGCAGAATTTTATTACCTTCTCCAATCAACTAACACCACCAGTAATTTGTGACTGATGTCGATTCTCCCATTATTTTGAATACAGCTTCGTTAAGAGGGAATTAAGTTACATTTAGTTAACTGCTGAGTTACATACAAGCTTTTCCCTTGTGTTTAATAATTCATTCAAGACGTGAATAGATGGTCTACCCTCCATCTAACATTAGCAGGAAGAATTAACATTGTTAAGATGATCATCCTTCCCAAGCTTCTATTCCTATTTCAAAGCATCCCTGTATATGTAAATAAATAATTTTTTCAGAAATTAGACTCAATCATAACTTCACTTATTTGGAATTCAAAACATACACGCATCCAAAGGGTGACTCTACAACGACCTAAAGCAGAAGGGGGCATAGCACTACCTAAATTTAAGTTCTGGTACTGGGTGGCAAATATACAAGATATAAAGACCTGGAGCTTCATGTATAAATGTTGTGTACACAAAAAAATTTTGATTTCACCCATTTCCACGCTCAAATTGTAATATATAAAAACTAAACTTGTCATAAAGCCACACACGTTCTCATGGCAGCACAATCCATTTGCATGTGCACATTTTCTGCTGGTTTTGCAAACTGGTGGCACCAGCATCAAAGCAGTGCTACTGTTCCTGAGTGGTTTCCCTTTCTTGTTTAGATTCACATCCCTTATGTGCATTTATCAAGTAGACTGAAATTAACAGCATATAATTTATAAATTTAAGGCACCTGATTGTAATAAACCTGTAACAATATAATGGTCCACGGCATGGCCAAACTATTCCAAATACCATAACTGCTTTAGCGTAGTTACTCTCAGTGCACCACTCTGAGTATTTTAACCCACTATATCTGAGTGTGGAATCAGAGCTGATCAGAAAGCTCTACAGCGGGTTGTGCTGAGAGTGCAGAGGATAATCGGGATGCAGCATCTAGCCCCGAAGAACATTTATAGCACATGCAGCCTTAGCCATGCACACAGTCTGTTTGAACTTCTCCCATTCAACAAACACTTCAGAACCCCCATTCAACAAACACTTCAGAACCTTTCCTGTAGGGTGATCATGGTTCAGAAACAGTTTTATCCCAAGAGCTATGAACACACTCAATTTGTCATCCGGTGCTGCTGGTAGAACTGTTGGTATGTTTGAAAGAGACAGTACTACTGCAATAAATAATTTAACCAAGGGTCGCGCACGTCCCAGCAAGCATCTTGTGTGAGGCATGAACAATCTCTGGACGGGGCACCAGCTCATTGCTACCACTGTCCCCCTATGTTTAAAACATGCTTCGTTTCTTCAGGAAAATGATATCAAGTATAGATCTTAGTATTTAAATTGTTCAGAGATCTGTAATATTATGAATGTAATGTATTCTGTGTCATGTTGGTGTATAAGAAAGACCATTTAAGAAGTATGTAGTGATTCACACACGTAAAGCACATAGAAGAACACATACAATACAAAGCATTTAATGTGCTGCTTTAGTTATGATGGGATCTGAGAAACTCTAGTAAATTTGTAATGGCTGACTCACTCTCTGTAACCGGCAGGTACACCACCAAGACCCATGGCCTGGCAAGCTGAAGATGTTAGACCCGAAAAGCCATACTTCTTCTTAACAAACTTCCCCAATCGATGATCAAAGATAAGCCAAGAGACAAACAATATGTGAAATAACAAATGCAGTATATATTAATCTATACTAATAAAAGGCAAAGCCCTCACTCACTCACTCACTCACTCACTGACTCATCACTAATTCTCCAACTTCCCGTGTAGGTAGAAGGCTGAAATTTGGCAGCTTACTTACAAAAGTTGGGCAGGTTTCATTTCGAAATTCTATGACTAATGGTCATAACTGGAAGGTATTTTTCTCCATTAACTGTAATGGAGTTGAGCTGGAAAGACATGGGGGGCGGAGTTTCGTGTGACATCATCATGCCTCCCACGTAATCACGTGAACTGACTGTCAACGCAGTGCGTAGAAAACCAGGAAGACCTCCATAAAGCGCTTAAGAAAACATGCATTATATAATTGAGAAGGCAGCGAAACAATAAGAAGCGAAAGTGACATATACTACCATATTCATGAGTGCTGCTACCTCGGAAAGAAAGCAAGGTGTAAACCTAAACTTTAAATTAAGTTCATAGACAGGCTACCGCTGGCGTTTCACATGCCCACAGGTAATGCGGGATACAAGTTTAATGAGAGGACGCAGGATATAAACGAGAGTTTTGATGACTTTGTAACTAAGTTAAAATTGTAGGTGAAGGGGTGTGCTTATGCAAATTCCGAGAGACTGTGTTTGTGGGGGATTGACAGTTAAGGCGGGTGGGGGAGTCACGTCATCATCACCCCTCCCATTTACCTCATTTCGCTCTGAGCTGAGCTTTGCGGCTAACGCTGTCTTCCGAAGCAACTTCGTCACACTGCCACCAAATACTCACAGAAAAATCCACAAGTTAATACACACTCTGTCTCTAGAGTTTCTCCACACTGAATCCTCCAGGCACTACTTACAAAAGGTTACATTGACAATCGTGTTACGCTATTTTAAAATCTTTCCTTTTCTTAGCACAAGCACAGCTGAGAAGCTTCATGCATGTGCTCCATAACGCGCTAAAAATAATGCATTTAATCACACTTTGCATTACAAGCAAAGGGGAGCTTTGTCAATGCATGATTTCCTGGTACACCGATTACATTGATCAGTGCATCCCGATTCATTTTACCCTCGCACCACCTTAGTTTGAGAAGAAGTATGAAAAAATATGAGGTTAACACAGAAAAACAGATCACCAATTCAAGCTTTATGAATAATCGATTCGCCATCAATAATTGTTTTGGTAAAGCCATCCTCCTTCCATTTTATAATTTTTCCGCCACTAGCCATGATTAAATGAACGGTAAAAAGTAAGAGCAAGCGGGTGACTTATTTAGGCAGGAATATATATGACAGCAACACTCATGACAATGTCAATCATGTTACGCTATTATTAAAATGTTTCCTTTTCTTTTCATTACTTCTTTAACACACTACTTCTCGCTGCGTAGGCGCGGTATTTTGCTATATATATAATATATGAATTACCTCCAAAGAGCGCTGAGACTTTTGATATCATGAACGTGTGTACAAAAGGGGTCTCCTGCCCAGCAAAAGTCGAGCAGCCAGCGCTGCATAGCTGTGCCGCCTTTGAGACGCTGACTGCGCTTCTGCCTTAAGTCAAAGTGAGCACTTTTAATTTTTTCATCCTCCCCGCGCTATAGCCCAGACAAGTGCAAACACGGACCCCTTTTCTACACCACGGCAAAATAATATTAAGGCGATTCACACTTTCTTTTGCACGTATACAATTATGAGGTCCTCAGCTCGGATTATGAAGACACGCACAGGAGTGGAGGACTGACAGTGCCATCACAGCCGATTAATGGCGGGACGCCTCACCAGTCTACACAAGACCCACGCGACTGTCCCCAAAAGGCGATCATAACGCCAGCGAACACATCTCTATACTATATAAAAGAAAAGGCAACTTTCCTTTCTTTACACCTTTTTTCCTTTTATCCCAAACCAAAGCCTTTCTCTCTTAACACTGCAGAGGACACAAAAATAATTTTCTTTAATTGCCGGTAAGGCACATTACCAGAGGCACAAATTTGAACGTTCACATAGAAAATGTAATTTCTATACCACAGCCGTCGTGTAGCGCCTTTCAAAAGGGATCTACTACCGAGAGATGATCCATATACATTTTAGCTGCTGTTAGTTACTTACCTGTTGTGTTACACAGTCTTTAAAATGTAGTTTACCCGAACCACTCCAGTAGTGCTCAATGTACCTGTACTTCTTAAAACGTTAATGTTTTACTGTTTAATAACTTATAGACTATATTTTATTATTTTTCCCTTGCACTCAGTGACCAAAGCTATACACACACATATAGACACATACAAACATACACACAAGTATATGTATGTGTATATATATGTATGTATGTATGTGTATATCTATACTAATAAAAGGCAAAGCCCTCACTCACTCACTCACTCACTCACTCACTCACTCACTGACTCATCACTAATTCTCCAACTTCCCGTGTGGGTGGAAGGCTGAAATTTGGCAGGTTCATTCCTTACAGCTTCCTTACAAAAGTTGGGCAGGTTTTATATCGAAATTCTACGCGTAATGGTCATAACTGGAAGCTGTTTTTCCATTTACTGTAATGGAGATGAGCTTGAACCCGTGGGGCGGAGTTTCGTGTGACATCATCACGCCTTCCACGTAATCACGCAGTACATAGAAAACCAGGAAGACCTCCAAAAAGCGCTGAAGAAAACATGCATTATATAATTGAGAAGGCAGCTAAACAATAAGAAGCGGCGAAAGTGACATATACAACCATATTCATGAGTTCTGCTACTGAAACAAAGCACGATGTAAACCTACACTTTAAATTAAGTTCATAGACAGGCTGCCGCTGGCGCTTGTAATTTAGTGCCTGCCCATATAAGGCCGTCCGTCAGCGGCAATCCAATAGCAAACTCCACTAAATATTCACGGGTGAAGGACTGTGCTTATGCAGAGGAAGATGAGATGGTCAGGGTGGTGTTTGGCACAAACTCAGCTGAAACTGCGAGAGAAAGTTTTAAGTGCCAGGACTAAGGTAACATTAAATACAGCCATGGACATAGCACGAGATGGCACCAGCACAGCTGGGAACCTTCGATGCATGTACACCGAGCGGCTCACGGAACTGACGAGTGCACAGATAAAAGCAACAGTTCCAAAGAGCGCTGAACAAAACCGAATTACACAATTGAAAAGGCAGCAAAAATATGAAGCGCCTGATACATACAAGCATATTCATAAATCCAGCTACTGCGGAAACAAAGCACACGGTGGAAAAGTCAATGTCCCGCTAAAGGAAGACAGTGTAAAAAACCCGTGCATGCAGTGTGTCAGGTCTCAGATAAAGAAGAAGACGAGCTGTTTATTGATGCAGTAAGAAACGAATCGATGAATGAAACCTGTCATCTTTACAACGATTGACAAACACGGAATGTAACTTGAACACAACACATCCTACAAATACGAACCTGATTGAAAGAAATAATGATAATCAAATCCTTGATGACAGCAACACTCAGTAACACTCACAAAACAAATACTGTATATTGACAGTCATGTTACGCTATTTTTAAAATGTTCCCTTTTCTTTTCTAGCTTTTTAACACACTACTTCTCTATGATACGCGGGTATATATATATATGTATATATATATCCCGATCTACATACTCGAATAATGGATACTTTATTCGCCATCAATGATTGTTTTGGTAAAGCCATACTCAGTGTATTCATTAGATGAACGGTAAAAAGTAAGAGCGAGGGAGGATGACTTATTGAGGCATGCAGGCTGTAGCGCGTCAACTCTATCTGAATTGCGATCACATTTGAAAAAATATATCTTTTCAAGTTCTATTTAGTCCATATGTGTCAAACTCAAGGGCGGGCCACATCCGCCCGTGTAATTATATCCGCCCGAGATCATTTTATATACTGTATTATTGTTATTAATGGCCCGGTATATGAAGCGCTGGTAACACAATAAACTACAGATCCCATAATGCAGCGCTTCAGCTGCCTTGCCAACACTTACGCGTTAATCAAGTCTAGCTTATGATGCTGCAAGTTATTGCGAAGCTAGCTCACACGATGCTGAAGAGAAAAGTTGATTCTGAAAATAGAGCCTTTAAAACCGATGGGAGGCTGAGTATATGTTTACTGAACCCGTGTGTCTCATTTGTGGAGCTAATGTGGCTGTAATTACAGAATTTAATCTAAGACGGCACTATGAGACAAAACATCAGGGTAACCTGAAAGACCTGAATGCAATGCAGAAGATACAGAAAGCAGAAGAATTAAATAAGAATCTGACACTTCAGCGGACGTTTTACCCGTGCACAATCACAAAGTGATTTCAAGTGAAGCTGCTTTTATGGGAGACACAAATGCACCAGTGCAACTTGCCCCACTTTCCCTGTTGCCAAGTAATGTTAAACCAAGTCGTCACTACGGTGTTCCCAAATACGCACTTTGCTGATAAACTGAGCGCACTGAGTTTGCACGGCGCTTTGGTGACTTTGAAGAACAAAAAGTCCGTCTACATGCGGCTCGAACCTTGTGCATGTTTGGTAGCACATATCTGTGTGAGAAGCTCTTCTCAGTGATAAAGACTAACAAAACAGCACACAGGAGTCGCCTCACTGATGAGCACCTGCAATCCATCCTGAGAATCTCCACAACACAGAACCTCACACCAAACAGAAACGAACCTGTGCCAAAAAGATGCCAGGCGTCCAGCTCTAAAATGACATATGAGCAAAGACAACTGAATGATTTGATTTGTTATTGCTGAAAGGAACACATTTTATTTATATTTCCAGGTTTTGTTATGCAGCATGTTCATATTTGAATTTGTATAATTTTGACAGGATATATTTTTATGGAGAGCAAAATCTTTTGGGATATTTAAAATCTAAGTTTATTTTTTATATAAAATTACATAAGAGTAAAGAAATTTGGTTGTTTGTTCTTTTAACGTTTACTTTATTTCTAACTTGTATAATTTAGACAGGATATATTTTTATGGAGAGCAAAATATTATAAGTTGTTTAAGGTTTGAGTTGATTTATTCACAAATAATAATCCGGTCTGTTTTACCATTCCTACCAAAGATATTTCTGTCGACTAAATAAAAATTCCTTCTATTTAAAATTTAAATAGAACTTAAACAAATACGATAGTTCATAATATCCACGCAGACTTGCACGTAAGAGCGGGAGTCATCCGTTTTAACAAGCAGCGTATTGCACTGATACAAAATAGCTGTGTGTGTATATATGTAGATATGTATGTATATGTATATATATGTTTATATATGTGTGTGTGTATGTATATATATATGTATTTGTGTGTATATATGTAAATATATATATATGTTTATGTGTGTGTGTGCAAATATATATATGTATTTAAACATCCAAGCAATCCAAGCTGTGAGAAAACAGTAAAAAGGAGGCGTGTCAGACGTCATGGTACATTTTCTGATGCAGCTAGACGAAAATAACTTTGTGACGCAGCCACCAAATACACAAAACAATTACTTTGACAATCATGTTACATTATTTTTTAAAATGTTTCCTTTTCTTTTTCATAACTTCTTTAACACATGACATCGCTAAGAAGCGCTATTTTGCTATATATATATATCACAGCAACACTCATAACAGTGACAAAACAATTACATTGACAATCATGTTACGTTATTTTCAAAATGTTTCCTTTTCTTTCTCTTTCCTTCTTTAACACACTACTTCTCCGCTGCCAAGCGCGGGTATTCTGCTAGTATAAAATAAATGAAACAATCTCCATATATATATATATATATACAGTAATCCCTCGCTATATCGCGCTTCGACTTTCGCGGCTTCACTCTATCGCGGATTTTAAATGTAAACATATCTAAATATATATCACGTTTTTTCGCTGGTTCGCGGATTTCTGCGGACAATGGGTCTTTTAATTTATGGTACAGGCTTCCTTAGTTTGTTTGCTCAGTTGATTTCATACAAGGGACGCTATTGGCGGATGGCTTAGAAGCTACCCAATCAGAGCATATATTACATATTAACTAAAACTCCTCAATGATATAAGATATGCTTCCTGCGCGGTGCTTGATTGTTTGCTTTTCTCTCTCTCTGACATTCTCTGTGCCTGACGAAGGGGGTGTGAGCAGAGGGGCTGTTTGCACAGAGGCTGTTTGCCTAGAAGATATGGACGCTCCTCTACAAAATGCCGCTTTATCGCGGTGCTTCGGCATACTTAAAAGCACGTATTGATTTTTTGATTGTTTGCTTTTATCTCTCTCTCACTCTCTGACATTCTCTGTTCCTGACGGCGCTCTTTTGAAGAGAAGATATGTTTGCATTCTTTTAATTGTGAGAAAGAACTGTCATCTCTGTCTTGTCATGGAGCACAGTTTAAAATTTTGACTAAAAGGTGTTATTTCATGTCTAGGGGTCTCTAATAATGTTAACAGTGTGGGAGAGTTTATAAGGGCTTAAAATATATAAAAATAACCATAGAAACATATGGTTTCTACTTCGCAGATTTTCATCTATCGCGGGGGGTTCTGGAACGCAACCCCCGATCGAGGGATTATATATATATATTATATATATATATATATATATATATATATATACACATACACACATATATCACACCCCATCCAGTCTTGACCTAACATTCAAACCCAAAAGTGACTGGTGGAATGTAATAATAAAAAGGTGCAACTTTTTCCAACCTTTCAAACTTATACACTATTTAATATCTGGAAAATGTGCTGGATTAAGAGACTTGTACATTGATAATGTTTTCACAACCTATGAACAATCATGCTACAAATTCAACTTCTCATCAACAAAATTCTTCCACTGCTTTCAAGCTAGAAACTTTGCTAAACAGAACCTGCCTTACTTTCTTCACCTCCCACCTTTTTCTATTTCAGAGAAAATATTTACTAGATTTGAAGATTCGGATAGCATCTCTACAATTTATAAAAAAAAATTAAAGTCCCTTCCTTTCAAAGACCCCAGAGTACATTTTGGAAAAGATCTGGAACTTAATATTTCAGAGCAAGAGTGGAAGGCAGCCATGCACAGAATACACTCTTATTAATGTAAGCTGCTTAATTGGGAACCAATCCTTGCCAGTCTCAGACTTAATTTAAATTTTATGACTTGCTAATTTGAAATGTTAGGTTCTTACATCTTAGATTTTTTTCCAAAGATATCACCCAAATGATCTGAAGCCTAAAGCAGATAATTTTCAGTCTGTCATATTCTTCTTTTAAGTGTTTTATTAAACTTGTTGGTGCATGATGAATCCACACAGGTGTAAATGGAAACAAGTTAGATAGAGAAATGCTGGCTCCTTTGTCATTTGCATCTTATTGCTAATAAGGATCCATTAAAAACAGTGAATGCAGCCATTTAAGACTAAAATAAGCAATTAAGGGTGTGGAACCTTAACAAGCAAGGCCACTAAAATGAAGCATCAAAATGTCGCTTGAGTAATAGCAGACAGCAGAAACATCCGGCGCCGCTACGAGTGGCAGCCATTCCAGCAACTCCGTGTATGACTTTATCTTTTTACTTTTTTCTCTATTATTCTCTATTTCACTGATCACTTCTACCACTTTCTTTTATGTGGAATCACTCCCTGGACACTTTTTACTGCTTTTACTACTTGACATGGATTTTTACACACTAAGATTGCTTCAGCCTCACTACAAACCAAAATTGAAGGCGCTACCTACAATCACGTGATCATTCAGGAAGTGGTCCCCTGAGGCAGAGCAGGCTCTGAGAGACTGCTTTGGAACCACTGACTGGGATATCCTGCAGGGGTCACATAGTGAGAATATTGAAGAGGCTGTTGACTGCACAACTGATTACATCAACTTCTGTATGGACATTGTAGTTCCAGTAACAACAGTACACTGCTATGCTAACAACAAGCCATGGATTACAAGTGACATCAAGGGCATTTTGAACCAGAAGAAAAGGGCTTTTAAAAGCAGTGATCAGCATGACCTCAAGCACGTTGTTATGGTGTATAAAATCTGTACATTTTGGTTTCCATTATATTTTGTTCAAGACAACAGATGAACTAAGACAAATTAAAGCAGGTTTTCTTCCCTTACACCTTACTTTTTTTGTTCATAGCTTAGTGCTAATTTGGTTTACAGCCTGGGAAAGAATGCTGAGCTGATACCTCAGGCTAATGATTACTTTATGGATGGACATCTGGAACAATAGTTTGGTTTACAGCCTGGGACAGGAAGAACTACTGATAACCTCAGAGTACATCAAAGGTTTTGTTGTGTGGGAAAACGGACAGTGAATTAATTCATCAATCATTTTGACAGCCAGCCAATCAGGTGCATGTGTTGTGAAACCAAGGCATGACATTTCATAATAAATATGCCTTGGTTTGAAAAGCAAGATAGAGAGAAGCAAAGATTTAGGAGAAGAAGAAGAGGAGGAAAGGACGAAGACGGCCCTGGTCGTCAGAAAGGCATCATGAACATCGATTGCTAAATCAAACGCCTCCCTGGGACATTCATCCTTGTCATCTGTAACTTTTTCGTAAGCTTTTTCTAAAGACTATACTGTATATTCAGACTTTCCTATCAGTACCTATTTTCTTGTATTCTTTGTTATTGTGGTATTATTATTATTCTTGTAATAAATACCATGCTGCTTTTAACTTTCAATGCTTTGTCTTAATGTCTAGAGTGATTGAAGTAATAAGTTAAATTTCTTTGAGCACCTGGTGACAGAGGGAAGTTTTGCCATTATTTCTGTGCTGTGAGGTTTATAAGGCTGAGAGTTAGAGCGCTACTCAATAGAAGGGACAAATATGATAAAGAAGGTTTTATTGGCTGATAAATGGCCTATAGTCAAGAGTGCTGAGTCTTTGTATGTTTAAATGTATTCTTGTAGACCAAAACTAATATTTAAGTCTGAGGTATCACTAAAAAATTGTATGTTGTTCGTGCCGAATGACAGGCTGTTATTCATATAGCACTTGTGTGGTTTAAAGTGCTAAGGGTTAATCAGTGTGTGTGTGTCATTCATGGGGCACTGTTGTGGTTAGGGTCTGTGTGTGTGTTCATCTTAAAGTGCAACAGTAGAACAACCCGATAACGAACTTGACGAGAACACTTACCCTTGAGGAAACAGGTAAAGGGCAAGTAGAGGGAAATACCACGATAATACACATGTGCAGAAGGACTCCGAGTCCAGCTGAACGTGGCGAAGGAGCAGTACAGGGGAAAGCTGGAGCAGAAGTTGCAGAATAACAGCATGAAGGAAGTGTGGGATGGGATGAAGACCATCAGTGGCTGCAGCTCGAAGCAGGGTGCCACCATCGAGAGAGACGTGGAGAGAGCAAACCAAATGAACAACTTCTTTAATAGGTTTGACCACCTTAACCCACTCTCAACTCGGAGTACTGCATCCTCCAACCATCCTTCTGCTGATACTAGCATAGCGCAGACATCCCCACCCACAATTATAGCAGTGCAGGTGAGCATGAGAGCTGAGGAGACTTCGTGCGAGGCAAAGCAGTTGGTCCAGATGGAGTATGGCCAGAAATGCTGAAGGCCTGTGCGCTGGAACTGGGGAGTCCTCTACAGCGAATCTTCAACCTGAGCCTGGAACAGGGGAGAGTCCTGAGGCTTTGGAAAACATCTTGTGTCACCCCAGGCCTAAAGGTTTCACGTCCTAGTGAGCTGAATGACTTCTGGCCTTTTGCTGTGACGTCATAATATGTGATGAAGACCATGGAGCGGCTGCTGCTTCACCACCTGAGGCCTCAGGTCCGCCATGCGCTCGACCCTCTGCAGTTCGCATACCAGGAGAAGGTGGGAGTGGAGGATGCCATCATCTATATGCTACACTGATCCCTCTCCCACTTGGACAGAGGCAGTGGTGCAGTTAGAATTATGTTTTTGGACTTCTCTAGCGCCTTCAACATCATCCAACCTCTGCTCCTTAGGGACAAGCTGACAGAGATGGGAGTAGATTCACAACTGGTGGCAGGGATAATGAATGGACTATCTTACAGACAGACCTCAGTATGTGCGTCTCAGGAACTGCAGGTCTGACATTGTAGTCAGCAACAAAATAAATAAATACTTGGGAGTGCAGCTGGATGATAAATTGGACTGGACTGCCAATACTGATGCTCTGTGTAAGAAAGGTCAGAGCCGACTATACTTCCTTAGAAGGTTGGCGTCCTTCAACATCTGCAATAAGATGCTGCAGATGTTGTGGCGAGTGCCC
Organism: Polypterus senegalus; assembly: GCF_016835505.1. Taxonomy (NCBI): domain Eukaryota; kingdom Metazoa; phylum Chordata; class Cladistia; order Polypteriformes; family Polypteridae; genus Polypterus; species Polypterus senegalus. The sequence goes on from NC_053170.1 coordinate 59,477,095, forward strand.
TCTTCTACGCGGTGGTGTGCTGGGGAGGCAGCATATAGGTGAAGGACACCTCACGCCTGGACAAACTTGTTAGGAAGGCAGGCTCTATTGTAGGAATGAAGCTGGACAGTTTAACATCTGTGGCAGAGCGACGGGCGCTAAGCAAGCTCCTGTCAATCATGGAGAATCCACTGCATCCACTGAACAGTGTCACCTCCAGGCAGAGGAGTAGCTTCAGCAACAGACTGCTGTCACTGTGCTGCTCCACTGACAGACTGAGGAGATCGTTCCTCCCCCACACTATACGACTCTTCAATTCCACCCGGGGGGGTGGGGGTGGGGTAAACTCTAACATTATTTAAAGTTATTGTCTGTTTTTACATGCATTTTTATTACTCTTTAATATTGTTTTTTTATCAGTATACTGCTGCTGGATTATGTGAATTTCTACCCTTGGGATTAATAAATCTATCTATCTATCTATCTATCTATCTATCTATCTATCAATCTAAGAAGTGTTTCGTCAGCAATAATTGACTTCTCATTAAGAAGCTGGATTGGAACAAAAACCTGCAGCCAGTGCTTCCCTCCAGGACTGACATTGCCTACCCCCAAATTAAAGTATGATTTGCAAGGCCAAAGAAAAAAAAAAATCCTAGAAAGGTCATCTTGACTGTTTCACTTTTCTTTCTTTGATAGTTTGCTTGCTAGTTTTAGTTGTGATATTCAAGTTTATTATTCAGATATTAAATTGGATTGGTATTATTTAAATTCTTTTCCTAAAATGAGTTCATACTGGGGGCGGCACGGCGGTGTAGTGGATAGCGCTACTGCCTTGCAGTTACGAGATCCAGGTACGCTTCCCCGGTCCTCCCTGTGTGGAGTTTGCATGTTCTCCCCTGGTCTGCGTGGGTTTCCTCTGGGTAAGGTGTGCAGGTTAGGTGCATTGGCGATTCTAAATTGTCCCTAGTGTGTGGGTGTGTGTGTGTGCACACCCTGCAGTGGACTGGTGCCCTGCCCGGGGTTTGTTTCCTGCCTTGCACCCTGTGTTAGCTAGAATTGGCTCCAGCAGACCCCTGTGACCCTTAGCATATAGCGGGTTGGATAATGGATTGATGAATGGAGTCCATACTAGGTGTTTTCTTAGGCTGGCTGTTGACATGCTTTCAAAGACTGAAAGACTGTAGAGTGGTTTATTTGATCTAAATCTATCATTGTGGCAAGCCATCTAAAGTGCACATCAATTTACACCATTTCATCTGCTTACCCTCAACTTATTTTTAATGTAATTCAATGATGCCAATTTGAGAACTGATATCTTGGATTAGCCTGAACTAACACTATGAACTATACAATATTTGGTCCTTTACAGCTAATAAAACTTTTTGACATCCTTTTTATTTCTTTTGTTAAATTAATTTTATATAATGGATAACTTTTAGTAAAACTCATGCTTATTTCCAATTTGAGAACTGATATCTTGGATTAGCCTGAACTAGCACTATGAACTATACAATATTTGTCCTTTACAGCTAATAAAACTTTTTGACATCCTTTTTATTTATTTTGTTAAATTAATTTTACATAATGAATAACTTTTAGTAAAACTTATGCTTATGCTTATTTATCTCTATAAACTTTTGTAAAAAATGGTGTTGTATGTGGTATGGTGATTTTGTTTTAATTATCACTTCCCTGCCAATTGTGATGCTTAATCATTAGTGACTGATAATTACTTTGATCCAAAAATCTAATTCTATGTCTTTAAATTATATGTAATCATAGGAGAGACCCATTTACTCAACTAGCTATATGACTGAAATGGTACAGCAGTATTTCTTTAACTTGCTTTATTTGAGGAGCAGCATGGTGGCAGAGCAGTTAGTGCTGCTGCCTTAATGCTGTAGACTCCTGGATTCAAATCCTAGTGTACATATTGTCTGTGAAATGTTTTCATACTGTCTCCAGTTCTGTGTGGGTTTTTCTCTAGGTACTCAATTTTTTCTCAGCCATTTTCAAGATATTAGTATTTTATTAGACTGGGGTGTGTGTACCTTTCCTGGACAATTTTAGCTGCAGCACCCCTTGATTATTGTTTTAAATATTCTACATCATGTGAGTGTCACATTAGTGTTTGTTTTGCAAACAACATATCAAATTTTAATCAAGAAATAATCGTTACATTAATTGACAAAGACTAGCTTGTCTGAAAAATCTTTTTTCTGTTACATCATTATTTAAGTATTTATTAAAGGATTATAAACATTACATTCTATAAAACATAAAATATTACATTCAGAAAAATAATATTAATTACACGTTTAGATTATTTTTTCATTAGTAAATAAAAAACAATCTACCTTGCTCCTCATTTTCCTCTTTTCCACTGTTGACCATTCACCTAGCGTTTACTTTTTAGTCAACGACGATAGGGTTCTAGTATACTATCCATTGAAACAGATATGTATTTGACGTATGTAAATATTGCACGTCTGTCTACGATTCTGTCACTGCCTTTGTTTTACTGCCTTTGTTTTACTGTGTTAGCCATTCTCTTTGAACCTGTCTTTCACAAAGTGAGATCACTGGAATGAACTACTACTCTGAACATTATGGTAAAAAAAAAACTTAAAAAAACTTAAAATACTTAAAAAAAAAAAATAAAAAAGAACAGCGCATGATATGAAACTTTTGATATCAGTTACTTTAGAAGGAAATTGATACTGGTTCGGAATAGGGTAAATACATTTTTACAGAGTTTGCAAAGTACCATCCGCTTCATTGGCTGATCCGTACGTTTTATTTAAGTCTCAAAACTACAAAAAATACAGCTTCAAGACAAAAGCTGTATTTCTTCTAGAGTACTCTGAACCTGTCTCATGCTCCCAATCCCTGTTAAAAAGGCGGAGCCACTGACAATGACAAGCGATGGAAAGGGCGTGTTGTTTGGCTAATGTTCTATAGGAAAGTTGCCTGTAATGGCAGACGTCGTCGAAAAGCGTAAGAGAAAGGCCGTGGAACTGTAAAAGTATTGGTATGCTTCTTGCTAGTTGCGCGAATCAGTCTTTATTTTTGCTAAAAGTTATATTAAAACTCGAGACAGTTTGGGTATTGTTTCGTGACGGTAAGTTGGTGGCTGATATTTCCTTATTCTATTCACGGTTTGCGACCTGGGTGGGGGAAATTACACAACTTTAGTATTTAAGTTTCTGTCTGTTCTGTCTGCGGCGTCATATGGCTGCGCCACCTTGGCATAATTTTTGTACTTGTCCACGAAAGTTGGTTGATCACGGCTGCTTTTCCTATTTAAATACATGTTATACTTAGATATGAGCGTTTCTTTTTTCTTTTTCCAACAGGCATGTTTTGTTTAAGAACGCGGCCAACCCAACGATAGATGTTACGATCCTGTTGTTAAAGATTTACCTTTAACGTTTCTGAGAATTCCCAGACCAAAACAAAAAATAACACTAAATTATAAACTGTGGCATTAGGTTGGTAATAAAAACACAATTTGGAACATCAAAAGATGGCACTTTATGGTAGCAGTTCGAATGTCAAAGGATGGATATTCACATAATAGTTACATAATTATTAATGACAGTTAAAACATACCTGTATATACCTTTTGTACACGTTTTTGTGTAATTTAGGGTGATATTTAAATGAGAAGCTGCTTTATTAGTATTTTAATTTTTCCTTTTAGTTGAGGCAATGTATTTTGTTTCCTTGTTAATCTTGATATGATACTAAAATAGAAGAATTGTGGATTCGGTCTTTAATGGAAATCCATATTTGATTTAAACTACAGTAATCTTGTCCCATGCTGTTTAAAACCTCCTTTGACAGATTTAAGCTCTTGATAATCTGTTAGACTCTGAAGTAATTTTATTTGTAGCTGGCCTGTGTATGAGACACAACTGTTGCCAAAGTGCTACCTTTGAGTGAATATAAAACAATGGCATTTGCTTTTCTTTTTGTCTGAAAATACTTAAGTGTGTCGTGAATTTGAATCCCTACTTCCATTTAACCAAAAGAAAAGTGTATACGGTGTATGTTTGGAAGAGTTACAAGTAAAGTAAGTTTTGAACAGTGCATATACTGAGAAGTAAAGTTATGTTAAAATAGGAACTATTATTTAAAAAATTGTGCACCTGTCACTAACTTTTTTTAATTTCACATGCTGATTTTTTTCTGATAAAATGTACAGAGCATAAGCAATGACTGATAATGCCTAGAATGTTATATAATTTGAAAGCTGCAGGAACCTTGTTATTATATAATACAACCCACATAATCAGTACTGTATCTGTATTGGACATTTTGTGAGTATAGAAAGTAAAAATAATTAAAAATCCTAGATTCTAAAGGACATTTTGATAATTGCTGTATCTCTATAGCAACTTTCTTATGTTACAATAATACATTTATAACAACATTGTGATAACCCTTTTTTACACAGGATTATAATTTATATTTAGTGTAAACAAGAAGTCGCATTGTGTTAGCCTTCTATATGGAACAACAAGGTTATTTTTCACTTAAGGTTTTGGCTAGAAATCCTTGTCTGGCTTTGGAGTCATCTGTAGCAGCATTGGGCAAACTTGCATGCCTGTCTGAAACTTGTTATTCACAGAAACCTTGTTTCTAAAATGCCTTGTAAATTCCTTATTCTGGTTAAAGAAACCCTGTTAGTGTCCTCTAAGAAAGTTAGTTAACAGAGGTAGATGTCTCATTGAATAACACCATTATGTGGTTATGTAAACCCTTAACTGGGTTACCGTTAAAAGATTTTGTAGGTTGTGCATGCATTTTATTCGCACACACTCGGATCATTTAATTATTCCTTCTCCTGATAGATTATTTCAATCTCTGTATGTATGTGTATGAAAATGTTCTCTGTGTCACCCACGCTGAAAACATTACCTGAGGGGAAGCTGGTTTCAGGAAAGCACAGGCACCATTTGGCAAGGAGACTCACTCTACCACTGGGGTGCATGATAAAGTGAAAGTAGTTGACTTGAGAAAATTGATTTTTAAATGTTAGTGAAAATTATTGCAATATATAGTAAATAAGGCTTTTTATACACTAAAATATAATTCAGGAAAATACATAAAGAATGAGAAGGATCCTACAAGACTTAAAATTTATTTTAAGATAATAAATGGAATTTGATACATAAGCAAACACAATTTGAACATAAAAATGCTGTTATATTCGTATGTTTCATTTGCAGTATTTAACCCAACATTTTCTGTAAACAGCTTGATTGTAGTGTGGTGAAACATAGACATAAAATACCATTATTAAAGTGTATACAAATAGTGTATTATTTTTATTTTTGTTTATTTAATGATGTTCTCCTTTTTCTCTACTCTTATTTTCTACCTAGTTTATCAAGTCAACAGCAGAATGTGAAATAACTTGCCTGTTATTGTCAGTAGCAGGATTTAAACTCACAAGTTCAGGGTTTGAAGTCCTTGGTCCAACGTTAATCACAACAGCACACACTACCTGCCAATAATATAAGCCTTTAATAAAAATCCTACAAATAATGTATTCAGTGATGTACTTGAATATATACTATAGTACTTCTAATATATCCGATTAATGAATGGCACTATAACTGAGGCCCATTGTCTTACAAAATTTCCCTGGTGAAGCCAGATAGCTCAGGTAGTAGGTTATATAAGGATGTTTTGTCTTGGAACTAAAATTATTAATTACAGGAAGTACCAAATCTAAGCCAGTAAACCTCTTAACTCTAAGTAGCATTAAGATTGTCACTGTAACTTACAAGAAAAAAAAACCCACACGTCAAAACATTTTAGGATCAACTATGGTGTGTTTCTTTTCTTAAATCTTGCTGAAGTTTGAGCTGATGTACTATATAGAGCTTAAAATATCAGTGCAAATAATGATTAGAAAGAGAGCCTTTTCTCAGTTTTTATACATGTCGTAACAATATCTGCATGTATATTATATAATCGAGTAACATGTTAAATTGGTCCAGTTTCACATCTCAGCTAATTACATTTGATCTCTTTATTATTCTTACATTAGGCCATTATTGTTCTGTTCCCTAGCAAAAATATTGTTAAAGGACAATATGTATCCCTTAACATTCCCTGGTGACTGCATGTTTATAAAAACCAACTTCATAAGAATTTAGTTGAATCTATACATTTTGCCAAGTCAGCTCACCATGGCAACTACCAGATTATTTTGGGAACAGTTTGCATCAGTTTTGTTTTCTTCATCTGCTGCATTTCTGTCTAGTTTTGGTAATGCAGGTAAATCTTTGAAAAGCATCTGTATTTGAAGTTTTTCTTTTCTTTTTTCTTCCATTAAAATGTGCTTTATTTGTTTAAGGCCCTCATCTAGCAAGCCCCTGAATCTCAGAAACTTGTCTTCCGGTTTTATTATGGCTTTGGGTCTACCAGACCTGTTCCTGTCAGAGTTTCCACTTTCCAATTTCCTTTTATTTGTGTACTGTACTCAATGACTCCTTGGCTTTCTTTGCAATTTATCGGAAGCAAAGGGCTTCACTTTTAAGGGTTTCAATGGCTTTTTCTCACCATAATACAATATACTTTGCCATATTGTTCAAATAATGCTTCAGAGGGTATAGTAAAGCAGTTTGTTCCAAAAGTGCTGTTATATGAACTGAAGGTGTGTAAGTAAAATTTGGGACCCATATAGGAATTGTTTGCATCAACATTGAAGGCTTAATTAACTGTTGAAAATCTGGACATTGTTGATATGACTATTATAATTTAATGTTTAGAAGTGGTTTGAATGTATGTTTAATTGAGCTTACTGTTTTATCATAATAATGAAGACATTTTCTTTATATGTCAGCTTTTTTGGTTTTAATTTCTGTTACATAATTTGGAAAAATCTACAGACAGAAAAAGGCATGCCAATGGGATCTCCATTAATAGGACTCTTGGCTGAACTGGTTATGTCCCCAGTGTAGGGTTAATCAATTTGTTTAGTTTTAAACAGACCTGCATTGTTGTAAGTAAAATTTAGTTTAGCAATTTTTAAAAAGCAAAATATAGTTTGTGTAAATACACACACACAAACTTCTTGAAGTGAATTTATTTTTAAATGTCCAAATTTATATTTTGGTTTCAAATTAAGTAGTCAGTCTATATTACCATTTTAATTTGTAATTGGAAGTAGATGGCAGAATACTGAAAAGACCGAGACTTGGAAGCAAACGTAGACCAGTGTTATTTGGTATTTGCCTGTTTTGCATAGTATTGTGTTTTTTTGTCATTTGCTTCATTGATCGACAAATAATTTACTATTTAAATAAAATTGAAATATCTAGGGGGAATTAAGTTTTTTATCAACTCTAACATTGACATTGTAGCTTTATTTATATTTTGTTTACCTTTTCTAACTTCTCAAATATTGATTTTTGGTGTAACTGGTTACCAAAAAAAGCTAACAATTTTTTTTTTCTTCCTCTCCCCTTAGGGTATTCCAATCACATACGTATTGAAAGTGGTAATAGCCTGACAACTCCATTTCAGAAATATTATTTGTTTTCCTTTTTCTGCAACATTTTTAAGTCACTACTCCATATCATCTGTGTTCATGATTGAAGGATGGAAATGTTTTAACTGCAAAGACCTAGGAGAAAGAAAAGTCATGAGTCAAAATAGTTGTAGACTTGAGAATAAAAGAATTGTTGCAATTTTTTTTTCTGCTATACATTTTCAGCTGGAGTCTGAAATTGTTTGCTTTAATATTTTTTAATGAACTTGGAACATCTTTTTTAATTTTGACAAGAAATTTGGATTGCAAACATGGGAAAAGAACAAGAACTGCTTCAGGCAGTAAAACTGGGAGACTATGCAGCTGTGCAGAAGCTCTTAGCTAAGATGAAAGCCAACCGAAGCAGTAAGTTTATTCTTAAACAAAAACATAAATAATTAGATTTTTATGTGCATTCACATCTTATTGCCTAGTAGAGTTTTTAATGTGTTGATGAATAGAAAAGGCAATATGTCGTTCACTTTTAAAATGCTCCAAACTGCATAAGTTAAACTTAATGAAAGAGTTTAGCTTTTCAGAAGGTTTGGTACCAGCTGCAAACAGCTCTTCTAAATAAATCTGTTACTACTATTGTAGGATGTGTGAGGGATCACTGTTTCATCATCCAACTGGGATGCCAGAAACATGAAGAGATCTGTACAATTCAATGGAAGTCTTCATTAAATAACTTGGCTTTCTCTGTTGTGGTTCTGATGTAGTGAATGACTGTTTTTCAACAAATAATCCTGTTGCAGTAAACCAAATAATACAATTTATTCATAAAACATGGATAATAGAAGATGGGTGTATGTAAGTGTAAGTTTGTGTGTGTCTGTGTTATGGCTGTCAAATTAGCCAAAAATTAAAGTTAGAATATTCCAAATAAAAAATATTCAAACTTGGGTTAATGATTCTGGGTGTTATACATGTACATTTGTTTGTAGTAGTTGGGCATCTGTAATTTAAGTAATTGTCACAAAATGTTTGCAGTAGTGATGTGCAAACAGTTCTTTTTAGTGATCCGATTCATTTTGTTCAGTTCACCAGAATCATTGATTCGTTCACTTTAAAATAAGCTGTATTCTAGTTTAAAATCTAGAATGGTATCATAATAGTGTAACAACTTTAGCCACCAAACAATATAAAAAGCAAGCAGCAGTAATGTATACATAATAATAATGATATAATAACAAGGATCTTTTTTATTAAATTCTGAGAAAAATAAAAATTTCAACTATATATAAAAACAATCCTACACTCACACATAATAATAATGATGATGATCCTCTATTGATTTCTGACAATAAGTAAAATTTCATCAATAAGTAGAAAACAATTGTACAATTAGAACCTTAGAGTAGTCCACAATAACATTTTCTGATGTAATCTCCCATACATACATACATCATCAGTGAACTAAACTGAGATTCAGTGTTCTGCGAGTCTGTTGTGTACAGTTTGTTCCTCCATTCAATACGCAAACTGATTCTTTTGGTGAACTAGTTCTCTGTACTTTACTGCGAGTCTCTTGTCTTTAGTTCATGAATAAACTTCAAATGGTTCTCCAGATCAGTAGGGTGCATACTGGTTGGTCAGTGTATATTCTGTGATGGTCATATTCACTCAGTCAGAGTGAACTGATCAGTGGGAGAAGCTTGGTGTCATTTACCAAGTCAGTCATTGGCTAGTTGTCACCATGACTATTGGGCTGAAACAGTTTACTGATATGCTATTTCCCAAAGACATTAGCCATTTAAGTGAAGTTAAGGTGATAGCTCTGAACTGTTGAGGAATGCAATATAAAATCTAGCACGCACTGCACATGCCTTTAAAAGATTAGTTCTTTAATGTAATTGTACCAGTATGTTCATTCAGAGACCAAGACAAGTACAAAAGAACTAGTTTGTTTGTTCGTTCGTTTGTTGCACATTACTAGTTTGCAGTGCAGGGACACCAGCTAAGTGCTATAAGACCCATTCCACATTGTCATGAGTGCTTTGTGATTTCCAAAGACACTGTGAGTGAGGAAAAAAAAAAAAATTTTTATAAGGGAAACAAAATGGTGTAGGAGCATTTCTGCTTCTGTCCATTCATAGTCCGTCTCGTTTTCATGACGCTGTCGTTTCCTTTCTCGATCTTTTCTCAACCTTTCTCCAATCTCGCAGGCAATCCAAAGAGTAAGGCAATATACACGGAGAAATGGTTATAAAAGGGGGACACATAGGTATCCAGGCTTTTTAAAGCATAAATAGGGATCGCTTCACTGACGTGAGCAAGCCACGGTACCACTGTTAGACGCGCAGCACTCGCCGCCTACAATGTAACAATAATAATTTCCGGAACGTGCTGTAACATTGTCATTCATTTTACCCACTGTCTTTCTTTCTTTCATTCATATGTTACGTAGGCACGTACCTTTTATCTTTTTCTGTAACGAGGCTTCAGGAGCTAACCAGCGTAACACTGTCCACCACCCCTTTCGTTATTCCGGCACATTATTGACAATCGTGAGTAACAACAACGTACTAAACTGGAAGGTGGTCTATGCATGCGTGGAATTCGTGGACAAACAAAAATCAAGATCTAAATGAAGATCTCTTTGGTTAATTTAAAGCACAACAATTTGTTTAGTTTGAATGTCTGTGTTTTGAGGTGTGACTGGAGTACTACAGTTTTCAGTAGTATAAGCCTGGAGGAGATTCTTAATACAATGCCTAAGTTTTAGCTGTCTCTCTACTGCCATCTAGTGCTTCTTCTTCTAATTCATTCGCTAACAAACAAAGATCAAGATCCAAATGAAGATTATATATAGAGATAATGTAGCATAGCTCAGTGCAAGCATATGTGGCTCATAAGGTTTTAGCCTCCTTTTCGTGGCTGCTTTTATGGGGGTGTGATAGTGATCCAAGTTTTTATTGTGAAGGGAGTCTAGCTATGGATTTTACCAATAAAGCTAACCATTCAAAATTATAAAATTACTGATTGTAAAAATGAATTTGAACACAATGACAAAAAAAATTTGGGTAAAATGAACAACCAAACTTTTACACTTGCATGTCCGCTATTGGCTTTGAATAAGACCTTTTGTAAGTAAGTTCAAATTATAACTGAATAGCAACATTTGATCTGACAGTCCTATATGCCTTTATGCTAGCTTAATTGAACTTTTTCTTACTTAGTAAAAAAAAAAAAAAAGGCACGTAACTTGAATTCTGAACTTTCTCTTCATGTGGCCAATATGGATATGTTTTTTAACTAGTTATTAACTTTCTAGTGTCTACACTATGGCATTCATTTGCGCTTAGCTAGTCAACACTGATTTACCCTTTTCTAACAGTTCTTTGTGTGTGTGTGTGAGGTGCTGCTCTAAACTTTCCTACTAGATTTAGGAAGAGAAACCTATAACGGCTAAAACATATCATTTACAAAGGTTATTACTTTTCTGTTACAGTGATATCAATATTTTAACACATTAGCTGGGTTTATCCTAACTACTAAGTCACAATTAAGTTTTCAGAATCAAAGTAGGAGTAATTATGATTTGGTGTTGGTGGTATTTTGCTCCATCTGGGTTGGTTTTCGCTGGCACATGTGAAAGAAGATCAAGTGCTGTTTTCTTTCTTTCCTCCGGAGTTCTTCTCCTTCTTCGCCTTAATTGCACCTTCTATTTGCTGGCAGTACTGCAGTTTTCTCTTCGAGAAAGGAGTGTCCCTTTCTGCTAGCATAAAGTTTGTCTTCTGGGTAGTTGATGATTTAGTCAAGTACTGTCTTTAGCAAGACACACACATAGCTTTTACATATGGTCCCTCTTCTGCAACTTGGACCTCTGCTATGGAGCAGAAGTTACGGACAGGCCAAAAGCATTGAGTAGGTAGAGAGAGTATAGTTCTGGTTCTTGTAATGATTTTTAAAGGTAGGAGGATATGTTTTGCCATTGGTTTCTTGAATGCACATAAGTTAAAATTTTGCTTGACAGTTTGTGCTTTTTTTGTCTCTTAATATTGCCCATTGTTGAGTTATGGCTCTTTGTTTACAAGTACGTATTTAAATGGTGTATTGAGGAGACGTATGTTGGTGTTACTTTTTGATTGACCATTTTATCAGGTGAGGCCCAGAGACTGTATTCCAAAGAGGCCCTGTTAGGAGAACTGACATTTGAGCTGGAATTAAGAGAGTCTGGCTATTACTTTTTAAGAAAAAAGACTTGAACCATTACAAAATTAGTAATGGTAGTCTATTCTACACTGTTTCATATGTTTAATACATTTTTCCATTGTAGGTAGTGTGAGTATGTATGTAGATCTTCCATAGCGCATAACATAGAGGAACTTTATAAGAAGATCTTTTGGGTCCTAGTATTGCCACTAGGAGTGGCACATGTGTCTTTCGGGCCACAGCATTTGGTAGCTATGTCCGCAGTGGAGAGTTTGAACAAGGCACATTCGGACTGTGTTCATTACCTCCCTCAGGGTGTGTGAAAAGTTCTTATGGAGGTTGGAGTTAAAACCTTTCTAGGCAAGGGACTCTCCAAGACAGTCCACTCTTGCTGCTTGCTTGGGCTTTCCATGTCTATCCAGGTGCCCCCACACCATTTTACCTAACTCATCACCAGGCGGCGATCAGTTGAATAGATCTGCCCCTCTCTTCACCTGAGTTTCCAGAACATAAAGTCATAAATCTGATGATATGATTGTAAAATTGATCATAGATCTTTGGCTTAAGGTGCTCTGGTATGAAGTACACTTATGAGCTACCTTATATTTGAACATGGTGTAGTTAGGATATAGCGGGTTGGATAATGGAGGGATGGATGCTTATTATGGTCAAATCATGCCTAGCACAGAAGTCTAATACGGAATACCGATTGGGTTTAGATCAGGGAGGTCATCTCTCTCAAATATGTCTCTTCAGGTGTCTCTCTCTTTAACCCATGTTAGCGCTGAAGTTGCCCAGCGGAACTATGGAGGCCCCAGCTGGGACTTTTTCCAGGAAGCCCCTCCAGGCACTCCAAGGAGGTCTGGAATTCGGAATTACCATTTGGTGCATAAGCACATATGGCAGTTTGTGTTCTCCCATGTGGATCCTTTAGCCATACAGAGACAGCCTTTCATTCTCTGGGACAAACTCCAACGTGGTATTGACCAGGCAGGGTTTCAATGACATTCCTACTTCCTCCCGTTGCCTCCCCCCACCCTGGGCAACTCCAGAGTAAAGGAGAGTCCAGCCTCTTTTACAGAGGTTTAGTTCCAGAATCCAGTGAGTTGACATGATCACAATTATATCTAGTTGGTAGCGCTCTGCTTCTCCCCCCAACTCCTTTCCCCTCCAAGAGAAGTGACATTCTACATCCCAAGAGTCTGTTTATGTGTATGGGTTCCAGTCTATCAAGACCTCTTCCTTCAACCACTGCCCAGGTCACACTGCACCTGGTCTGTATTCCTTCTGAAGGTGGTTGGCCCACGGTGGGCAGTCCTACAAGGCGATTTTGTGATATGCCAGACTGGGTCACACCTGGCCGTCATGGGTGGATCACCTGCAGGCACTACCCAAGGCCTGGCTTTAGGTGGAATCCCCATTAACCCTATACCGGACAGAATACTTTTTTAAAATTTTGCATCTGCATCATCTGGGTAATTTGAATCCCTTTTTGTCTGACCCTCCTGCTCAAGATGGCACAGCTTCCAGGGTCACAAGTGCACAGAAATGAATCCACCACGATAAGCTGGCATTTACTCGAGGCGTTATGTAAAGAACTACTGTAAAAAAAGCAAAATTTCCCCTTGAGGACAAAAATCTGTCTTTCTGTCTGTCTATCTAGCTATCTATCTTGTTCCCAATAACTAAAACAAAATAACGAAAAATTAAAATTAAAAATTTCCTGAAAAGGAGAAAATGAAAACAAAATAATTTTTATTTTAATTTTGTTTTTCACCACACTAGTCTTGTGAGAAAAGTACATGCGAGTGTCCAGTTGCTGGTATATTTATTAAATATTATTAAAAACTGTGCAGTAGTAAATTTGGTTACAAATGAGCATTTATTTGTGTGCATGTACAAGTATCCCTCTCTAATAGTATCTGAATCTCTAAATTTCATTCATCATTTCGTCCATGGGTCAGCTCTTTATTTCTAGGGCTGAGAGTGAATACCAAATCCTCATCACTTGTCAATGACTTATTCTGTGAATTTCTTTGGCAGTGATTGACCGTCTATCAGAGATAGCCCTTTGCCAGCAAATGGCCGACAACTCTGACCAATTTGAATTAAAAGGTGCTTAATTTCAAAAATGCCACACATATAGCTTAGAAGATAAAACTAAATAGTTTAAAAATTTGAGCCATGGAGGATTTTACAAGATTGAATAGCTGCCACTGTGCTTCAGATTTAGTCAGTATTTAGACTGGGAAAAAATGAAACCTTACTTAGCACATTACTTGTTTGATTGCTCTACATTTGCAATGGAAGATGCGCAGCATGCAGTCAATGTTATCAACTAAGCCATTGTTAATCATATACAGGTTGACATTCAAAAATCCGGCCACTGATAATCTGGTTCCTTTAGATTTCCAGCATGGATTTCAGGGGGCATTTTCAAATTTACCTCGTTGATGCGCCACTGTTTTCTGGAGGTGCCGTTTATGTTTTGATGGTGCTGTAGTCAATAATCAGTTGTTGGGTCTTGCTTGCACTTGCTAACTGACATTCCTGCTCATTCCTTCTCATTATATCATTTATTTGCTGCTGTATAGCCCCATTATGGACTCGGCAAAGAAAAGAGGTGGCTTAAAACGTAAACATCTTGTGTTGTCGATCACAGAAAAAAGGGAAATGCTAAAAAAACTTGATAGCAGATTGTCTGTGCGAACCATTTGCTTTTCATTTAGTGTTTAATTCTCTTTCTTTAAAGGACTGTACAGGTAGTAATTTTCTGTTAAATATATACAGCATATATAACCATCCAAAATCCGGCATTTTCTAAAATCTGGCACTCCTTGGGTGTGGAGGTTGCTGTATTTTTGAATGTCAGCCTGTATTTCATTTTAAGCAGGTTATTTAAACAGTACAATAATCTAGACGAAAACAGACCGTTGTGCCCAACAAAGCTTGTAGTCCTAGCCACATAATTCTTCCAAAATAACATCAAGTATATTTTTGAAAGTCCCTAAAGTCCTACTGTCTACCACGGTACTTGGTAGCTTATTCCAAGTGTCTGTTTTTCTCTGTGTAAAGAAATATATCCTAATGTTTGTCAGAAAGTTACCCTTAACAAGTTTCTACCTGTGTCCCTGTATTCTTGTTATAATAATTTTAAATTAAGTGATGATCCACTATACTAATTCCCTATATAATTTTAACACTTCACTTATGTCACCTCATAATCTGCTTTTGCTTAACACTAGAATTACCAGAGCCTACGAAAAAACTCGTAATTCCGTCCCACCTTAAATGGCTTCTTAAATCCCTTCACACCTCTCCGCCAGTGTCCTTTGTCTTCTAAATGTGCTGATAAAGAGAAGCTAGGAGCAGCCGACTGTTCCATCCCCCCACCAATTTAGAACGTGCACGAACTTCTCCCAGCTCATGCCTTGATTGAGTATCTGGGAGTGAAGTGGAGTTTTAGAGTGGAAATAATAGATTGTTATTTGGAACACACGCATTTCATGCCTGTTCCATTTCTACAGTAATCTGTGTAAACACATTGTTAAAACAGAAACGTTTTTTTATATTCTAGTAGTAGATGACAAAATGTAGGCATAAACTATATAATGTATGAAGCCTGAAGTCCAAATAGCAAAGAAACATTTTCACAAAAGGCTACATATATAACAAAACAATTGCGCTTTTATTCAAAAATATAACTGCAAAATCAAAAAGCCGCCTTAACATGCGACATTGACAGCCGTTTATTGTGACTTCTTCCGTGGAGCAATAGAATCAGTTCCCGCCTGGGAATCAAAAGGTTGCTAGTTCGATCCTGCACCACTCCGTTTTGAGAAATAAACTGCTCATAGTCTTACTATTTTAGAATAAAAGCATATATTTGATTTCAGTCTGTAACAGCCGGTGCAATTTGTGATCCTTATAAAGGTTAGCTTTTTTTTTTTTATTTTATTCCCTTTTCATTCTCTCAGTCGCGTTCAGAATCAATTCACACAACCCCATCTGACACGGCTGTTTTCACATAAAGACGCGCTATAGCTCTGCAGTGTACCACGATGCATACTAAAGCCCCACCAAGGGTTCTCACACACAAACGCTGGCGAAGCTGCCTTCTTCGTATCTCACCGTCACTTGATTTTCTTTTTATTCAGTTTTATTGAGTGTTCCTGCCAGTCCCTGCATGTTGCTGTATGCTGCTTCTTTTGTACTCCAGGACATGCAGAGGAAAGAATGGTAAAGAGCAGTAACTAGGGGGCTATATGCAATAATCAGACACTCCCCATCTGCCCATTGTTTTGTTATACTTTTACACCAACATATGTTCCTGTGTTTGAGCATGCTCAAAAAAATACACATGTAATGCCACGAAAAGTAAATAATGCAGTTTTTTTTTACAACGAACAGCGTCGGATCGGGTGTGAATTTATGCAGGAACTGGAAATTCTCTGATGTGGGACCTTCCCCCAGGGAAGAAAGTACAGTGTCAGGTGCTCATTCAGTGTAATAGGAACCTTAGCACAGAGAGTTGTGTGCACTGCAACAAGTACACGTGTCGTAAATGTAGGAAGGACGGTCCTTGGGTGTGTGAGAACTGTTAATATTTGAATGTGATGATTTTATATAGCACGGAATGAAAATCAGCACTTCTTAGCGTTGCACCATGCAAGCTGTCGTATCAATCGCCTACTGTAAATTGCTTTCTTTTTTCTTCGGTTATACAGGTAGTCTTGAATAAAAGTGCACTTGTTTTGTTAGCGAAATGAAGTGTCTGCGTGCACTTTTCGTGGCATTTCACGTGTATTTTTTGAGCATGCCCGTTTGAGCATGCTCAGACACAGGAACACATGTTGGTGTAAAAGTATAACAAAACAACGGGCAGATGGGGAGTGTCTGATTATTCCATATAACGCCGAAGTTACTGCTCTTTACCATTCTCTCCTCTGCATGTCCTGGAGTACAAAAGAAACAGCATACAGCAACATGCGGGGACTGGCAGGAACACTCAATAAAACTCGATAAAAAGAAAATCAAGTGACGGTGAGATACGAAGAAGGCAGCTTCGCCAGCGTTTGTGTGTGAGAACCCTTGGTGGGACTTTAGTATGCATCGTGGTACACTGCAGAGCTATAGCGCGTCTTTATGTGAAAACAGCCGTGTCAGATGGGTTTGTTTGGATCGATTCTGAACGCGACTGAGAGAATGAAAAGTGAATTAAAAAAAAAAAAAAGCTAACCTTTATAAGGATCATAAATTGCACCGGCTGTTACAGACTGAAATCAAATGTATGCTTTTATTCTAAAATAGTAAGACTAAGAGCAGTTTACTTCTCAAAACGGAGTGGTGCAGGATCAAACTTGCGACCTTTTGATTCCCAGGTGGGAACTGATTCTATTGCACCATGGAGGTCGTTACAATAAACGATTGTCAATGTCTCTTGTTAAGCCGGCTTTTTGTTTCTGCAGTTGTATATTTGAATAAAAGCGCAATTGTTGTGTTATATTTGTACCTTTTGTGAAAATGTTTCTTTGATATTTGGACTTCAGGCTTCATACATTATATAGTTTATGCCTACATTTTGTCATCTACTACTAGAATATAAAAAAAGTTTCTGTTTTAACAATGTGTTTACACAGATTACTGTAGAAACGGAACAGACATGAAATGCGTGTGTTCCAAATAACAATCTATTATTTCCACTCTAAAACTCCACTTCACTCCCAGATACTCGCTCAAGGCATGAGCTTGAGAGAAGTTCGTGCACGTTCTAAATTGGTGGGGGGATGGAATAGCCGGCTGCGTCTAGCTTCTCATTATCAGCACATTTAGAAGACAAAGGACGCTGGCGGAGAGGTGTGAAGGGATTTAAGAAGCAATTTAAGGTGAGACGGAATTACGAGTTTTTTCGTAGGCTCTGGTAATTCTAGTGTTAAACTGGTGATTTGTTTCATTTCAGCCTATATAATCTGAGCAGGACATCTTTCACTACAATTTTCCAAATCACTCGGTACCTCCTTAATAATCCCTTTTAACAATGGGAGGTTATCCACTTTCTCACATGGAAAGACCTCAGAAAAATGTGAATTTAGAGCATCTGCTACTTCACTGTTATTTAAATTACATTAAATTAATTTAGACAAAAAAGAAAGGTTAGAGATTGGTCGATAGTTATTCAAAATCATTGAATCCAAGCTAGGTTTTTTAAGCAATGGTTTAATAATGGCAGTTTTAAAAGTGGAAGGCGCAGAGCCAATGCATAGTGACTTATTGATAATATTCAAACTAGGACCAACTAAAACAGGAGACAGTTTCTTAAAAAGATACAGTGCATCCGGAAAGTATTCACAGCGCATGACTTTTTCCACATTTTGTTATGTTACAGCCTTATTCCAAAATGGATTAAATGCATTTTTTCCTCAGAATTTTACACACAACCCCCTATAATGACAATGTGAAAAAAGTTTACTTGAGATTTTTTCAAATTTATTTAAAGTAAAAAAAAATTGAGAAAGCACATGTACATAAGTATTCACAGCCTTTGCCATGAAGCTCAAAATTGAGCTCAAGTGTATCCTGTTTCCCCTGATCATCCTTGAGATGTTTCTGCAGCTTAATTGGAGTCCACCTGTGGTAAATTCAGTTGATTGGACATGAATTGGAAAGGTACACACCTGTCTATATAAGGTCCCACTTAGTTCATGTCGGAGCACAAAACAAACATGAAGTCAAAAGAATTGTCTATAGACCTCTGAGACAGGATTGTCTCGAGGCACAAATCTGGGGTAGGTTACAGAAAAATTTCTGCTGCT
The DNA here is from genome assembly GCF_016835505.1 of Polypterus senegalus. NCBI lineage: Eukaryota > Metazoa > Chordata > Cladistia > Polypteriformes > Polypteridae > Polypterus > Polypterus senegalus. The sequence continues at coordinate 59,495,590 of NC_053170.1, forward strand.
TTGAATGTCCCAATGAGCACAGTGGCCTCCATCATCCTTAAGTGGAAGAAGTTCAAAACCACCAGGACTCTTCCTAGAGCTGGCCTGCCGGCCATCTAAACTGAGCGATTGGGGGAGAAGGGCCTTAAGGAGGTGACCAAGAACCCGATGGTCACTCTGTCAGAGCTCCCGAGGTCCTCTGTAGAGAGAGGAGAACCTTCCAGAAGCCTCCACAAATCAGGCCAGTATGGTAGAGTGGCCAGACGGAAGTCACTCCTTAGTAAAAGGCACATGGCAGCGTACAGAGACATCCTGGATAAAAATCTGCCCCTGAGCGCTCTTGTCCTCAAGACTGGGGCGACGGTTCATCTTTCAGCAGGATAACGAACCTAAGCACACAGCCAATATATCAAAGGAGTGGCTTCAGGACAACTTTGTGAATGTCCTTGAGTGGCCCAGACTTGAATCCGAAATCCGATTGAACATCTCTGGAGAGATCTGAAAATGGCTGTGCCCCGACGCTTTCCATCCAACCTGATGGACCGTGAGAGGTGCTGCAAAGAGGAATGGGCGAAACTGGCCTTGCAAGGATAGGTGTGCCAAGCTTGTGGCATCATATTCAAAAAGATTTGAAGTTGTAATTGCTGCCAAAGGTGCATCGACAAAGTTTTGAGCAAAGGCTGTGAATACTTATGTACATGTGATTTCTCAGTTTTTTTATTTTGCAAAAACCTCAAGTATACTTTTTTCACGTTGTCATTATGGGGTGTTGTGTGTAGCATTCTGTGGGAAAAAAATGAATTTAATCCATTTTGGAATAAGGCTGTAACATAAAAAAATGTGGAAAAAGTGATGCGCTGTGAATACTTTCCGGATGCACTGTAAGATGATATTGGTTCTAATATGCAGGCTGTAGGTTTGGAAGCAGTTATCAGGCTGGACAAAGCCTCAGAAGAACCAAATTCAAATTGTGCAGAACTGCAAGAGGTCTGAGCCACAGTACCTGTATTCATGAAAATGCTGGAGGAGTCATAGAAGAATGTAAACCATTGATTTTACTTCTAATTATGTCAATCCTATTTAACAAGTTCTCTGAGCACATCCTGAGAAATTAACACAACATGTGCACGAGTTGCAGTACTAGCATAAAATTGGGGTGTGGGGCGCAGTTTGTTCAAGTTGGAACATGACATCAGAGTCTCCGTTTACTATCGAAATGTGTCCTTCAGGATCACTGTGCTTGCTTCAATATTTGAATGGTTGGATGTGGTGAAGCAAAATACTGACATACAGATGTATTCGTGGTGCTTTTTAAGCGTCACATATTCCCCAACATAATGATACGATTGTGTACAATTTCCAGTGCCATCTTTTTTTTTTTTTTTGTTGTCCACCTTCACAACAGTATCAAATGCACGGAAGCATATTTGAACCACAGAGAAAACAATTTGGGACACAGTGAAAAGGTCTGTTTTGTGATTAAAGTGAAAATTTTGGATTTAATCCCGAAATTCCCACTTTAATCTTGTAGTTTATTTTGTCATTAAGGTAGCCCATCGTAAATGTCATCTTAAAACCAACCCAACTGTTAATTGCTACGTGCTTCTGGAGCTTCCTCCTGCACTGACAGCAGTGGCAGGCAGCAGTTGCCATACAGAACACATTAAAGTTACGATATTCTAGCTCTCAGCATGTTTAAAATCCTTAGATTTATACTTGATATGACTTTCATGATGAAATGCATTAAAGGATGTATATTACATTTTATTGATGAAATCGTTAACTTTTAAATATTTAAATAATGAATTCTGTTAATAATTACACATGTGTGGGCGGCATGGTGGCGGGGTGGTAGCACTGCTGCCTTGCTAGGAGTCAGATCCCTGGTGTTCCCAGCCTGGAGTTTGCATGTTTTCCTGATGGGTTTCCATCCAAGGCTGTGCAGGTTTGGAGATTTGGTGATACTAAAATTATGCTAGTGTATGTGTGTACTTGTATTCACCTTGTGATGAGCTGATATTTCTTGTACTTTATATTTCTCTTCTAGCCTTAACTCAATATAGAGTACCTGTTGGAGACGAAAATTTCTTCTCTGTAATATTGTTCCCAAAAAGTAGTCTGACAAATCAGTTATGCAATTCAGATGCTTAAAGTAATCTGCTACCTGAAGGTATTAATGTTTAGCTTTTATTTTGTAATGTATGATACTTTAGATCTTTCTAAAGTATAATCTGCTTAAGAATGTGCTGACTGTGGTATGTAAGTGAAAGAAAGTGAAGTCAGAATAATAAACACATTTATTTTAGTTACTTGATATATTTACTTTTTTCATGTAAATGTAAAAGAGTTCATGTACATTTGCTTCTCTTATTGATTTCAGAGTTGCTGGGCTCTGGAAAGAGACTGAATATCAACTACCAGGACTTTGATGGGTTAGTAAATTGTGTTTTCCTGTGGCTTTTTATGTATTTTCTAATTTAATTATCATGTGAAATATATCTCATCTACATAGTCAAGGAAACACTAGTGATATTTGTGGCAAAGGAATACATACATCAATTGTTTGTAATTCTGGACATTTAAGACCAAAAGAATTGTCAAGGTCCAAGAATATTTAGTGTGCTTGAAAGACAAAAAGGACAAATTTAGCACCATTATGGATCTGACAACATATTAACTCGTTCTTAACACCACAGGTTAAATAGCAGCCATTGTGTCATTTTGGCCAAATACCTGACTTTTTTTGTCAATGAAGTTCTAAAGAAGTCAATGTTAGAGTCAGTACCTCTTTAAATGAATAAATTGATTCTGATAAAATGTAATTTATTCTTTGGCAAGAGCTCTAGTTAACATTGTTAATGTTGGAACAACTGATACACTTAAGGGGCAGTCTGACAGTTCTGAGGAGCATTAGAAACATTTTGACAGGAACAGATCATTCAGTCCAACAAAGTTCACCAGTCCTATCTACTTAATTTCTCCAATATTATCATTAGATTGAGTTATGAATGTCACTAAATTCTTACTCTGTACCACACTACTTGATAATTTTTTCTATGTGTTTATAGTTCTCTGTGTGAAAAAAACATTTCAATCTTTTGTGCATAATTTGCCTTTTACAAGATTTCAACTGTGTCTTCCTGGTCCTGTCAAACTTTTTCTAAACTAAAGGCTTGAATATTCTGTATGAATTCCTATCATAATTTAAAAAACTTCAATCATGTCACATTTTCTCTTCATTTGCTTAAACTGAGAAGGCTCAACTCCTTTAATCTTTCCTCATAACTCATACACTGCATTCCAATAATCGGCCTATTTGCTCCTCTTTAGACTTTTTCTAGTGATGCTATGTCTTGGTAGATGTCAACAGAGTTTTTTAAAGCATAGTAACCATAACCTCGTTTTACTGTACTCTACACATTGTGCTATATTACCTAACATCCTGTTACTCTTCTTAATGACTTCTGAACACTGTCTTTATGTTGAGAGTAATAAGTCACTATGACTCCTGAGTACTCCATATATGGGGTACTTTAAATTTTCAGACCTACCATTGTGTATTCAAAAGTAAAATTTATTTTTCCTATGTGTGTTACCTTATATTTACTTACAGTAAATTTTATCATCTGAAAATCTACCCAAGCCTGCATTCTGTTCGGGTCCCTCTCTAATTATTCAACTGATTCTAAATTATCTGCCAGTTCACCTAGTATGGTATCACCTGCAAACTTAACCAGCTTGTTCCTTATATATATCTAGATCATATGTACATATAATTAAAACATAGCAGCAAACCTAGTAGTGATCCCTGAGGGACGCCACCTTTAACATCACTTAATTCTGATAAGGTTTCGTGCACCATAACCCATCCTATTTTTTATGAATTTTCTACCAATTTTCACACTATAACCTGAATTCTTGCCTCTTTTAGTTTTATACCCATCCTATCTCGTGGGACTTTATCTAATGCTTTCTGAAAAACAAAAAAAAAAAATTGTCTGTTATGGTAACTTTTTTTGTTACTTCCTCATAGAATTCCAGCTTATTAGTAAATTCAGTAAATTACTTTGCTTGCCTTGTGTTGATCAATCTTTTCCTTAATAATTCCTTCAATACTTTTACCTGTGATAGACGTTGAGCTTATTGGACTATAGGTACTTGCATATGCTCAATCGCACGTTTCATATAACAGGATAATATTTCCTGTTTTCCAGTCCATACGAATTTCTTTAGTGTGCATTATTTTTCAGGGTTGAGGGGAAACCACATGGGTTTATATATGCACTTAGTAGATAGATAACCTCCTCGAGCACTCTGGGATTAATGCCATTTGGTCCTATGCACTGTTTGGCACATTTGGAATATTAGTGCTCCTTATATTTTCTGCTAGTAATAAACTTATTTATATACTTATTTTGTCAAGTAATTCTCATACATGTTTGTTCCATTGACCTGGCTTATTCTCAGTTGTGAGTATTGATGCCATAGGAACAGCGCAGTGCCAAGTCTGCGGACACATGAGGAATTCCAGTTCTCAATTTTTTTTTCCATACTGAGAATAAACATACAGGATATATTGCAAATTACCCTAGTGTAGAATTTTTCAGTTTAAGCAAACAGAGATGACAGACTTAAGTGTTTAATATTATGAATGGAATTAGTACATTGGATTGCTGCTGTAACTTTAAAATAAATTCTACAACAAGAACACGGTTGGAAAGTTGTTAAGGACAGATTTTCCACAAATGTTTGAAAATTTTTCTTCAAGCAAAGAACCATTAACACATGCAATAAATTACCAAGTAGTTGATGAACTTTAAATCTTGACTCAGTGTTGTTTTGAAGGATGTAGGTGTATACCTTGTTTAAAATATTTTACTCCTTAATGTGAGAAGCATTAGGAATAAAATGCATGACCTATAGGCCACAGTATTGACTTGTGACCGTATTGTTGTAGGAATTAGAGAATCATGGTTAAATGAGAGTACCAGAGAGAAATATAATAATATTAGTGCCTAAACATGCTTCAGGAGAGACAGACAGTAAAGGATATGAGGAGGGTTGTGGCACTATATGTGAAAAATAATATTCCAGCCCACATCTTCAATATGGAAGAAGGATACATGTCAGAATCTTCGTGGGTTAAGCTAGTAAAGAAGAAAGGAAGCAATCTACTTAGTGGATTTTGCTACAGGCTGCCAAATTCTGATATTTAACCAAATAAAATATATTTGTAACAAAGGGGACGTAGTGGTCATGAGTGATTTAAACTTCCTGAACATTTTTGGGTGGCCTCTATCGAAAATACAAAAGATTAAATTGAAATGGTGCTGTCTTGATCTCGATATACTCATTAAACTAGTGAAATTTGGAAGGATGGCAGACACTGAGGAGGCAGCAAAAACAATTCAAAATGACCTGGACAACCTTCAGAACTGGGCAAACACCTGGAAAATGCAGTTTAATACAAACATCAATTATAAATACAAAACAGGAGACACTGTCATACAGGAAGCAATCTCTGAAAAGGATTTAGGGTTTTGCCTTGTTGCAGGATTTTCATTGACTAAGCAATGCACAGAAGCAAATTAAAAGGCAAATACAATGTTAAATTATATCATAAAAACTGTTGAAATTTAAGTCAAGGGATGTTATGCTCAAACTATATAATGCTCTCGGAAGATTGCATCTGGAGTATTGTGTTCAGTTCTGGTCACCATGGTACAAGAAAGACATAGCAGCGCTTGAAGCTGTGCAGAAGATAGTAACCAGGTGCATCCCAGTACTTAAGGACATGTTCTACTGACAGACTCGGAGAATTAAACCTGTTTAGTCTTGAGCAGAAGAGGACCTAATCCAGGTATTTTAAAATCCTCAAAAGCATTGATAAAGTGGATCCAGCAACATTCTTTTGGCTTAAGCATGAATCACTTACTCAAGAACATCCGTGGAAATAAAGGGCATGTCCATTTAAAATTGATGCCAGAAAACACTTCTTTACGCAAAGAGTTGTAATACTCTGGAACAAACTTCCAAGACTTGTAGTTGAAATAGAAACTTTGACAACCTTTAAGGAGATTCTGAATGAGATGATGGGGCAGCTTAGCTATTAGCTAAAGAAAAGGCCTGATAGAGTGAATGGTCTCCTCTTGTTTGTCAAATTTCTTACATTTATCACAGTCTTATAAGAATATAACAATGATAATAGAAATTGACAAGTATATGTTAAGTCTAGGGGTGTACAATAAATCAAAATTTCTATTCATTATTTAAGAAAAATATTGTCAGCACTTTTATTAAATTTTCCACAATTTCTTCTGAACTTTAGATCCACAAAATTTCCAGTGATCTTTCTAAGCCTGACTATGTCAACTCTGTTCATGTTGATTGGTGATGATGAACGAATTTCAGAAGAGGAAAACTTTAAAACAATCAGGGTTACCACTGCTGTGTACAAATGGTTTGGTTTAAACCAAAATGAGAGTCGGATAAACAACACCCAATAATTCACATCACAAAAGAAGTCAGACATCCACACAGGATGAATCTTCATCCATCAGTTTAACACTGTTTGCATTACTGTAAAATTAGAAGTGGGAATAAAAACAGCAGCCTTTATAGTTTACTTTTGTATGAATTGTTCAATGTTTGTATTTCATGTATATATTTTATTTTGGCTTTTCTTTTTTCATTTTAAGTTTGTATTTTTGCATGGCAGGTGAATTATGCTTCCTAAGTACAATAAATGACATTCAACGTATAGCACATTCATTTTCAATTAACATTTAAAATATTGTAGCAACTTGAGTGTATGGGAGAAGTCTGTGGAAAGTTGGTTGTTGTTAGCCTAAAAAGAACTGTTAGTTTCTTCAACAGCTGAACCCTCTACCGCCTTCCTATGACATTCCTCCATGCTGCACAGGTCTTAAGTGGCTCCATGTGTCTCTGACTGCTTCATCCCAATACTAGCACAGACACACACCACTGCCCTAACCTCGCTCTGCTCTCCGGAAATACCCAGGCTCCATGAGCACATCAGAGGCTTGCTGTTGGCCACATATCCAGGCCAAAGAAGTTTAGAAGTGGTGACACCCAGTTTAAAGTGTCTTTGAGTGCTGTGTCTGTGTGCCTGCCTGTGCAGCTCCTCTAAAAATGTTTTGTGGCTGGCTTCTCCATGTATCCTCACCCTCTCTGACACTCTCTAGCCATCTGAGGAGCATGTCCCTCTTGGGTCTGGACCCAGAGTCACTTCACTATGTTGTCTTGGTGATATCTAAATCTATTAAGATTATGGAAAGAAGTCAAATTTACAGCCATAAACTGAGTAGGTTTATGTTATAGGATAACAAAATATTAAGTAATGAAATAAAGAAAAATCTCTGTGTGGTTTTTATAATGTGAAATTTTAAAAGGGAGAGTTTACTTTACTGTTCATTGCAATTGAAAATATAACTAATGTTTTACTCCATTTACACCGAAATATCACCACCCTCCTCAGAATTTTAAGCAGATTCTTACCTGGCCCTGCTTTGTAAATTACCTATGTATACCAATGAGAAAAGGTAATGAAGAAGCAATTATGGCCCCTGGATCCAAAATATCAATTGTCTGGCCGCAGAAGCAGTACTTGTTATGCTGGTAAATGTTCTAAAATAGATACCATCATATCTCATAGACTGTAGTAGACAAGAAAAAGTTTATATATGCAAGTACATAATTTGGAACTGCTACAAATTATGTTAATCATAAACAGTATGTATATAATAATACATATGCATATATATTATGATCAGAGCTTAGCATGGAAATGAAGAGGTTTGTCTTTACTTATGCAAAACAGTCACATGGAGAGAGCTATCTAGTAGACACAGTTGTAATACATACAGTGGAAACTGAAATAATCCAAGTATCGTTGATTTCTACTTTTGCACTTTATTAGAAAAGAAACTAGCTAGTTACCACATATTGAATAAATATGAACATGAAAATAAATTAAGTGTTTCTAAGAAAAAGCATATGCAAAGGTATTCGTGAATTTCAATTGTTAGTAATAGGGGATCATCTTACAGCCCAAAACCTTAGACACAACCACACAGGCACCAGTCCCAATAAATACTTTTAGAGCAAATACCTATTACATCCATTTTCCTCAGCCATAAACAGTAATGCTTTCTCTGTTTCCCTTCTCCTCTCCTCCTTCCCAGGCAAGTATTATTATCCTCCTCTTCTGACTCAGTCTTCCTGGGTGAGGCAGTGTGGCTTCATTTATATTGGACTAAGGAGTACCTCCAGTGCCACAATATTGCACCCAGGAAGCAATTCCAGATCTGGTGGAAGCATCTTAAAATGTGAAAGTCTCTTTTATGTAGCTCCCAAGAAACTCAGTAGGACTACCCATCAGGATTGCAACTCCTGGGTGGTTCTGCAGGTGTGCGTCCAAGGGAGATTCACCAGAGGGATGCCACCACCCACCATGTTGGGGAAGCATATGACCTCGACTGTCAGTTTCCTTAATTTTTCTAATATTTTATCATCCTAACCGGGAAAGGGGACATCAACCATCCCTGCCATGATGCTCATCCATTCATTAGAAGTCCCCTTTATGCTTGTACGTTTCTTGCCTGTGCTTGTCATGTTACTGTCATCACACCTGATGCCCCAACACCGACCAGTCACCGTGTTGTTTCACCTTCTTGCTTCACGTGTTACGTTCATGCATTTTTTGTGGGGATAGCGGTGGTAATCATGCCTACCTTGTTTATACAGTCACCAGGTATGGTTCAAGGAGTTTTTCCACACGGTCCTTGTTCTGGGCAAAGTTGAATTATATTTATTTATCGCCATGAGTCTTATTTTCTGATATGATATAGATATCCCTAATAGGAGCAAATGGCTCTTGATAGCATTGTTCTAAGTATAATTTTATTGGATAAAAGAGAAAATACTTTATAGAGATTACCTCCTCAGGAAAATGATAGATATGATTGTATGACTGATCTGTGTCATTATTTGTATATGATTATATATAACTACTATTGAAAAAAACTAAGCCATCAGTTATTTCTATGAATAAAAATTAATTACTTTATTTTCTTAAATGGCAGATTTTCAGCTCTTCACTTTGCAGCACTTACTGGAACTACTGACCTTATTTCTTTGCTACTAGAAGCAAAAGCCACTGTTGATATCAAAGACAGCAATGGTAAGTCAATAATTATTACTATTATTAAATTATTATATTATTATATATTATTAAAAATATATGAAGCATAGAGAGTATAGTAATAAAGTCTAATATAAGGGGAATGTGAAGCCAAATTGCGTTTCAGTCAGTAATTTAAATAATGTGCTAGGTGCAATGTGCTTTTGTTTAATAATTTCAACAATCCCCAGTTGTCCATAAATGCCCATTTGTCTGTGTGGAGTTTGTTCATTTTTACCACATCTGTGTTGAGTATTTCTCCATATGCTGTGATATTTTTTGCACATATCTAAAGGTTTGGAGGTAGGTTTTGTTGGTGCCTCTAAATTGACACCATGTGATATGAGTTTGCTGTAGTGGTGTGTGTGTGTGTGTGTGTGTGTATGAGTGGAACCTGTACTTAATTGTAGCCCTTTCCAGGCCTGTTTCCATCCTGGATAGGCTCTGGTCCTACTCGCACCATGAACTGGATAACTTATGTTTTATGGCATAATGCAGTAGTTTCATTTGCCTTTTTAATGTCTCTTTCTGTGTAACAATTTAGTGCATTTATATTTAACATGTAACATACAACTATAAATAAATAACCTTATGGAAAGATCTAAGGTACAGTGGGATTTTCTCCAATAAATGCAGAAATATTTTCTGATTTTTATATTTGATGTCCCTTATTCATCTAATATTTGCTGAGTTCACTTTCAACAGGTGATATCTTCGCAGTACAATCATATAAGAAATCAGATAAGAAAGGAGGAATAAAATTGCCACAGTACAGCACTGAACTTTTCTTTTCAAGATACATATTGTTTACCTGAGTCCCTATAATAATGAAATCAACAATTAGTAGATGTCTACTATAAGTGTTCAACTTACTGTCAAGCCATGCAAAGTGATCTCCTCTTATAAAATGTAGCTAATGCACAAGTTTATCTAATGTTTTTGGCATCTGATTGATAGCTTAAGATATGTGCTCCATTTTCAAGTACAACAAGCACAAGGATGTTCTTAAATTTTTAAAAGGATCAGGGTTTGTCGGGGCCTGGCTGGGTGATCATTTGATATTTAATAACATGCCTGTCTCTTAATTTTCAGTGATGGTTGCACATATTTGTTTGAGTGTGAACATTTCATAGGGATATCATAAGGTGTAAATATGTTCTTAATGTGGCATGCAGATGACCTAGCAGGCCCTTAAAAATAAAGCACAGCGTAAATACATTATTAAAGAATCAGTCTGCCCAGAATTTGTGACCTTTGATGGTGAGAGAGCTCAAAATTTTACAAGATATTATTCTTCTGTTCCTTATCTGTCTCCTCGTTGAGTGAGTGTAGAGAAAATTAACAAGCATCAGTTTGAGAATGATCATATTACAACTGAATAAAATCAAACATATTGTACATTTTGCAGATAAAGAATATGTAGCTGCTTCTTTTCCAGTTCCCCAAAATTGAGCTGCTGCTGAGTTGTCAAGGTAGGATTCAGAATGAGTCAAACGTGTAACAAAATAAAATAAATTCTCAGTAAAGTTCTCCAGTAAAGTTTGTTTTAAAAAGGTTGAGTGAAAATTCAAAGCAAAACAGTTCAAGCAAAAAATAGAGAGAAAATGTATTACAAATACAGAGTAAAAGACAAAAAAGGTAAAAATGTTTCTTCTACAGACTTAGCTTTTTCTTGTTAAAAAGGTATTCTCTATAATTAAAGATTGTGTTATTTCTCTATGACAACCTTACATATACTTATTACATTCAGTATGTTCCTTTCATGGGGCACATTCAGTATTGTTAATACAATATGTTACAGGATACAGTTTAAAAACTGTTTGCTCTCCATGCCTTACCAACTGCAAGGCAGATCATAATCTGGGACAAATCTGTAGTCAGAGGGACAAGAAATAATTAGAATATTTCATTTTAATTTAACTTCTGGGGATATAATCAAATCTCCTATAGACTATACTTAATGTAAAGGCACATATTTTAACATAACTAAGAAGTGCTTCTATCAATTTAACATTACATAAATAACTAACAAATGGCTCTTACAGAATGTATCACTTGCACCAGAGTAGGGTGAATATGGTGATACCAGGTCTGTAGGGCATGAGTTACAGGGAAAGAACAAAGGCCTCGAACCTTTTCAGGCTAAGTAAAAGGAAATTAAGAGGTGACATGAACAGTAGTTAGAAGAATTTTTTAATTTTCTAATAACAATCATGTCCAAGTATTTCATAAAAAATAATACATGTAGTGTGCTAACACAGTTATGTTTAGATATTTCGTGAAAATTTATTTAGTATTATTTTTTATGTACTCCCTTTATAAGAAGCCGAAGAAAAAAATGCTTGCAAAGCCAAAGCAAATAACAAGCAATTTTTTGAGTACTACTCCAGTGAAAAGTATATAAAACATAATAAGAGTAATAATAATAAATTTTACTTATATCACAGGTTTCCCAAGGGTTACAAATGGAGAAATCATAGAAATTGAGAAGGAAATAACAAATGAACTGAACAAATACATTTTTTCACCCAAGTGTTTGATAGATAGACAGACAGACAGATAGATAGATAGATACTTTATTAATCCCAAGGGGAAATTAGCATACTCCAGCAGCAGCTGTTAAATTAAAGAGTGATAAAAATGCAGGTAAAACAGACAATAACTTTGTATAATGTTAATGTTTAACCTGCCCGGATGGAATTGAAGAGTCGCATAGTGTGGGTGGCAGATAAAAAAAAATGATTAAGTGTACAAAATTTTGTTCAGATTTTTCATTCACCAAAGTAGCCATCTTTTTGCTAGTATAGCAGCCAATCTGTGGTAATCCTTTTGATTCACAATGCTAGTCACTCTGTGCAAGTCACCAACTATGCCTCCAGCAAAAGAACCCCAGACCATCACATTTCCTCCTCCATATTTGACAGTTGGTGTTGCACAGTGAGGATTCAGCCTTTGACCAATTTGAGGGCATACAAACACCCTGTGTGATGACCCAACAATTTCAAATTTTATATCTTCAGTCCTTAAGACTTCCTTCCAGTCCACAGTTGTCCACAACAGCTATTTCAAGGCCCTATTTTTGTCCTTTAAGGAATGGCTTTCTTACTGCCACTCATCCTGTCAAACCTGCAGCTTAAGGTTTCCTCTTCAGAGCAGGAACTGAGACTTTCTTTTTTCGACCACTATTAAGCTGTGCTTGAAACTGTTCTGCTGTGAGGCAACTATTATGTAAGCTGGTGACCTTTAGCAATTTGTTGTCTGATTGGCTTTTGACTTTGGGTCTGTCAGATCTCTTCCTATCAGAGTTTCTTCTAGTTTCCAATTGCCTTTGGATTGTATAGGACACTGTACTCCTGGACACTCTTGTTATTTTTTTGCAGTTTCCCTAAGTGAAAGGCCTATACTTCTAAGGGTAGTAATGTTCTGTCTCGTTGCAATTTTTAATTACTGAAATGTACAACTCTTTACAGTGTAATGTTGTCCAAGTAGTTATTTCAGAGGGTGTAGTAACACAGTCTGTACCAACTCTGCTTTAAGATGGAGGGTTTTTAAGTAATCAACAGAATTTGGTTCACCAGTGCAAAATGTTTGCTTCAAATTACAAGCCTTAATTTTCTTTAATTGCTACAGAACATCTGTAGGTTGTAACCTACTACTTATTCCCCGAAGATCTAATCAGCTAAAATGTATCACACGTGATTGTTTTGCAAACATGTTGACATACCTTTTTCAGAACATCTGTGGGGTCCATGTGACATCAACAGAACTTAGTATTTTTTGCATTTATTTATTAAAGCATGCTTGTTCCAGTGGTATAGTAATTTTTATGGTAGTTTTTGTCATATGTGTAATGTTCATTTGAAATATAGATGTGAATTTTTTTATTTTTAATACCGTGTATATCAAAGTTTGATTTCATTCAGAAAAGAACCTAGTCCTAGTTGGGTAAGAACTTTAACATAAGTAATTCCTATAAAAATGTGAAAAACTTAATTTGGCTCAGTGTGGTGATAGAGGGCCGGAGTTGCTGTAAAGTATGCAAAGTTTTTATGCAATTTTCACCAAACCAAAAATAAGCATATATGCAACTGCTGATCAGCTATTTTAGTTGAAAGTTATAGACCTCTAATATTAAATAACAATCCCTAAAGTTGTCATGCATTTAGCATTAACAGTTAAAATGTTATGACTTCTCTGAACATTGCCTTTTTGTAGTAGCACTCATTTTTACTGTGATATTAGGGCCACACCCCTTTTCAAAGCTTCCTTATCTCAGAAAACAATGAACGTATAAACCTAAACATTTTGCACACTAGTTACTATATACAGTAAAATTATTTTCACCAAGTATGAAGCAAATCAGAGTTGGTCTGTTTGGAACGTTTTGTAAAATCTTTTGATTTGACACAGAATGACTCTGACTTTGTAGGGTAACAGGTAATAGACTGATATGCAAGGTTATTATAGTTTTGCCTTTTTATATTAGTTTTTATTTCTATATTATTTCTGATCTATCTTGGAAAAATCAATTTAGTTTTAGTTTTCCTTCATTGTGTATTTTTAGTTTTAATGTAGCTTTTATTTCACAAAGACATATATATATTAGTATCAGTTTTAGTAATTATTGTATGGTGAAAGAGTTACTGTGGAGTTTAAGTTTGTGTCACAATCAGGAAGAACTGCGCACTTAACAGGTTTGGATATAATATAAGTTTAATGTTAGTGGACGCTTAAAGCACTACATGGTTTGCTATCTGGTATTGTTTTTGACTGATAAAAACAAGCATAATCAAAACTAGATACTGAATATGAACAATTTTATAATTTTTAAAATATTTTCTATGTCATTTGCACTGAACAAATGTGCTCTGACTGTTGGCACATTCCATCTTTTCCTTTTCTTGCCCAGAATGGGCCAATTTGAGGTGAAATTTAGGTGAATTTTAAGGTTTGAGGGTGTTTTACTCTAAATGTCTACAGCTTGCAACATATCCTGCTCCGAGACAATGTGCTTACAATTAATGCATTCAATATTGATAAAGTAAGTATCTATCTATCTATCTATCTATCTATCTATCTATCTATCTATCTATCTATCTATCTATCTATCTATCGACAGCCATACTGATTTCTTCTCAGGTACATACAATTTATAGACAATATTTTTTCACCTGCAGGCCTAATAAGATATAAAAAACCAAAAAATAGATTCTACTGTGTTCTGACAGGTGTGATCATGAAAATCATGGGGGCTTAAGAAGAACAGGGCTCTTAGGCTTGAATTGGTGTGCAGAGAGAAACAAAGAAAAACTTATATGCAGTGTCAAGGCTAGGAGTAGTGAGACTTGAGTAAGAGCAGGTAATAGGAGTATGGACAGCCATGAAACAGCATCTGAGATTCGGAGCAATATATGCATTTAGCAACAATATGCTGGTCTTTTATGTTGACCTAGGTAGTCTCTCGATTAGTGCAGTTTTATTTTCAAGAAGGTTTTTTCCTGTGCGAAGTTGCAGGTGAATTATTGTCAACAAAACTCAGACACCTGAGAAATAAACTGAAATGTTACTCACTTGTGAATTTTTTTTGACCATACGGTAAAGGTTTTGTTGACCAACACATTCCAACTTAAAGTTTTTGTATTACATCTTCATATAAAAGAAGTGCAAAAAATATTTCAGCTCATCATAACAGACACCCAACTCATGCAGCCTGCAATTTACTTTACATACTGTGTCTTGGACTCAGTCAGAATTACAACTAACATGCTGTCATTTATGAACAGTTTAAATTTCTGTAAGAGATTATCTGTATCTAAGACTTTTTTCTTGAGCGCCGGAGATGGAGTTAATGGCATCTTTGAAAGTTTTCCAAGCAAATTCAAAGCAAAATCATCATCATCTCAGTATGCTTCACTAACACTTTTACCAGAATCTATCATGCTCTCACTATCCGCTCCTGAAGAACTATCATTATTATCACACAGTAAATCGCTTTCTTTGCCCCATGCTATATGTGCTCGAATTCAGCTTGCACTGTCACAACAAATGCCGTCATCCGCCACCATTCACTGGATGAATGTATGCAAGCAGCTCATGGTGGATGACTTTCTGTTTTAGAGTTAAAAGCTTAAAGGGTTTAAGACAAGCAGCAGGAATATTTATTCAAAAACCAAATTTGAAATTTGTATAAATATATTTTGACTAATTTCGGGACCCTTGCAGCGAAGGTTAGCCCTTGCATAAGTCTGGTTGTTACAAAAACTAAAAATATTTTTTGTAATTTTTTTTATTTCAGTTAGTCTTTTCAAGTAATTTAATAGTTTAAATTAGCTTTTGTTTTTCCTTTTGGCTTTGTTAATTCTTTTATTTCAGTTTACGGAAAATTTTTTTTTTTTAAACTTTTCGTTAACTATAGTTACCTTGCTGTTATAATGCAGTGCACCCAGTGGTTCACAGGTAGGTCAGAGTATTAGGTTTTGTTTTCTTTCATGATCTGTAACAAATTATCCATCCATCCATTATCCAACCTGCTATATCCTAACTACAGGGTCACGGGGGGTCTGCTGGAGCCAATCCCAGCCAACACTTGGGGCAAGGCAGGAAACAAACCCTGAGCAGCCCACCTGTAACAAATCCTATTCACAGCAAATATGTCATGTTTCAGTTACTTTACCTTTGGAGATAGCTGCACCAAAGACAAGTTTACCTCACATTTCCCGGCACTCAAGACTGGAAATTACCAGACAGCCTCACAAATTTGTGATTCCTTTGAAACTTTCCTGGGGTTGACACAGGCTGGATTATCCATATGGACAATTGATCGAGTGCCATTGTTCATGAGACCTGGGGGAGCACAAACACCAAAAAACATAAGCACAAAACACACTTTACAAGCATCCCCGGCTACATCTGCATTCACTAGTGGAATCACGAATGAAAAAAGGTTAAAATCAAACAAAACAAACCCCTTACAAAAAAATAAAAATAGTTACTTCCTGTATAACTTGTAGTGGTATCAATTAAGAAAACAAGCCAAACATGCATCCGCTTATTGGTGGTGGTACACAATTTAATTTTGTCATGTGTTAGGGCATTTGGAGTTTATCTCTTACATAGTGATTGTATTGATAGTGGAAGTAGGCATAAGCTATTGACTTCTGAACTTGTGTGATTGACACCATTGGGCAAGTTTTTAAGATACTTCATAGTGTCAGATTACACAGGTATGTTGTGATATTTCACTGTATAAGTAGGCTTAAGTACTATAGTTATTTTTAGGACATTAGAACAATCTAGATTAGACCACTCTTTTCAAGACCATTAACACTAGTATTACCCGAGCCTACGAAAAACTTGTTGATCCGTCCCACCTTAAAACGCTTTGCACCTGTCCGTCAGTGTCTTTTGTCCTTTAAATGTGTTGATAAGCAGCAAACAGCAAGGAGCCTGCTATCACATCCCCCACTCCGTACAGTTTTCTCAGCTCAAGTCTGTTTACCTGCAGAGTTTTAGAGTTGTATAGAGTGAGAAGTCAAGCAAAATGACACCTTTTATAAATACTATATCGTTATTTGGAACACTTGTATTTCATGTGTGTTCCGTGTCTGCAACGATCTATGTAAACACATCGTTAAAGCAGATATGTTTTTCATGTTTTAGTAATAATTGACAAAATGTAGACATGAAGTGTATAATGTGTGAAGCCTGAATTCCAAATATCAAAGAAACACTTTCACAAATGCTACAAATAGAACAGAACAAATGTGCTTCCATTCAAAAATATAACTAGAAAAAGAACCCGTATTATTATTATTGTGCGACATTGACACGCAGTTGCTACGACAGCTTCAGTGGCGCAACGGTATTAACTGTTGACTGGTAATCAAAGCTTCAAGGGTTCGATCCCGGACGAGTCCGTTTTGAAAAGTGAGCTGCTCGTATTCTTACTATTTTAGAATAAAAGAATACATATGATTCCAGTCTGTAACAGCCGGTGTAATTTATGATACTTGTAAAGGTCAGCTTTGGTTTTTTTTTTTTATTCAGTTTTATTCTCTCAGTCGCGTTCATGATCCCAACTAAACCCTTTGCACCAATGGTCACCCCCATACCCCTACTGCGAATTAGACATTGCAGTTTTCACAAAGACACGCTATAACAGAGGTAAACTCAGATCATGTTGGATCAAAAGTGCACTTTTGCCATCGCTGTACTTTGTATATGTACATGGGAAGCTCTGCACTCTACTTGTGACTGTAGGAAGTAAGTAAATAAATAAAGGTAAATAAAATTCGATCTGGCTCTTGCATACAAAGGACTGTGTATATGCCCAAAACATTAGCATTTATATGTTACTTACATAAAAGCCAGAGAACATTTCTGGTATTACAATGTTGCACTGTGGAACATGTTCCGGGTCAGGCAGAAACTCCTCAAAGTGGGGATAGTTCTCCCCTACAGCCCCCCCGGTGGCACCCTGCAGGTTTTCTCATCGTGACTCTAATTCCCAACATGCCCTGTGGGCATATGTATGTGTGTACCAGACCAGGAGTGCTGACAGCTAGTGTATCGGGGGACTGTACAATCTATGGTATTTCCCCCAATCTATCCATCTTCTAGCTCTGTCTGGAAACGGGCACAACCTCCATCCTAGCTGGAACTTCAGTCCTTACAGTAGTCACTCTGGACTTTTTCTAGTTTGCTGCATCTATTAGCTTGCTTACTTTTTTTTCTTATGACTAGTGGACTTACTTATGCATATCTAATAAAACCATAAATATGCAGTTCTACCAGGATTTTGTAGTTGTTGGTTTTCTTGAGATCAAAAATAGTTCTCAGCCTTGCAAAAGCATAAATGTAGAGCCACTTCCTAATTGATCAGTGGGAATTCATATTTAGAATTGGATTGGAGTGACAGACTGTGAAGCGTTCAGAATTTTAACTTTACCCAGTGATTTTGTAAATAAGTTCAACTTGATTATATAGTGCAATAGGTTTAGTATCACAACAGTCAGACATCTGGGCCCACCTCATCCCACGTCCTGCAGTGCTGAGTAGTTGGAACAAGCATCTGTGTGTAGAATTGCAGTCATGTCTACCTTTATCGAGTCAAACACTGCAGCTAGTTGAGATCAAGTCAAGATAGAGTCCAAATCCAGGCATTAATTAGAATTGAATTAATTCCTGCCCATATTTGCCAATTCTCAGATTGTGCAAATAAGACTGAGCTGCACTGAACCCCTGCAGATTTATTTTAGCCAATTGAGTAAAGCAAGGTATAGGATCTTACCAGTCACTAAGTAGGAGCGTACACAACAGGACACCAAAATGTTTCAGTGGACTTGTAGCTCTAATCCCAAACAAAAATCTGATTGTTCATCAAATTATAGAAATTAGTTGAGTATTTTTAAAGTTTGATTTATGTGTCTAAAATATGTACTGTATATACTCAAGTATAAGTCGGGTCTTTAAACCCGAAAAATAAATTACAAAATCAGACCCCGATTTATATGCCAGCTTAATATTTTCTTCTAATCGAATGCTCCATCTTAGATAAGGGATGCTCCTACAGTAAAGGTGTATGAAGGTGCAAGATACAAAAAACACAAGTCAGGCCAAACATCACTTCGGAATAGTTTGCGTATTACCATGTGGTCCTGTAGGCACAATACATAGAAAAAAAAAAAGGCAGAGTGCTCCGTGGTTACTCTCTCAGGTGGGCGTTAGCATATTATAATCTCTTTGTCCAATAGCGTGAGTTTTCCACATTCGACTTATACAATCGACATTATAAAATACTGGAAATTATACTATAAAATCAAGCCCCAACTTATCTGCGGGAGAACTTTTTGAACAATGTGATTATATACGGCATATTTTTGATCATTTTGCACTTTTATTCAATCATGAGCATGGTGAAACAACAGTATAGTCTCAAATTAGGCTACACGTATGTTTTTTTTTTTTTTAACCTGACATTACACTGAATACTCTCTAGAAATATCTAATAATATGTAATCCTCATGAAAGCTGTTTTGTTGCATTGAAGTAAAAGTCGCATTGTCAAACTGAAACTTCACATTTTCATGGACTACTCCACAGCAGACTTAATTCCAGTGCATCACTCAGATCTACAGTACATCATGTATGATGTACCACCAACATTCTCTATATTGGCAAATCCCAAGTAACAGGCTAGATAAGATTGTGCAAAACATCTCACTCATGTTAGCAAGTAAAGCAAAGTGTTAGTCACTTAAAATACTGCATAAACTCAACTTAATCAAAGAATCTATTTTTTCGAAGAGTTTGGTACATGCTGTTTGCATCTTCTCTAAATAATTCAGTTACTCTTGCTTAATAGGTCCTATTAATTTTTCCAATTTTAGGTAATATGCTTGTGCACATCACTCCTGAAATGCTCACACCTAGAAGTCCATGGTTGCACATGAGAAACATTATAACTGGTTTTCATTCATTTTTAACAAATTACTGAAAGCCACAAAAATATGTAATTTATATTTTTTTGTCTGGACAGAAAAACAGGTTATGGATGAACAGTTTAACTTTTTCCTTTTCATCTGCAAACATTATACATCTGTTGAAAAAATGTATTTATTAAAGCTTCCAGTTTTTGCAAATGTCTATCTCAAGTCGGCCTAGGTGATAGAAGTTATAGATTATTAACTTCTTTTATAAAAAAAAAAATAAAGCAAATGAAGTAATCTTCATCAGTTGATACTAATATATTTCACAACTAGTTTCCCGGAATATTTTTGAATTCAATGAATATTGTGTATGTGAAAGTATTTGAATTATGCAAATCCATAGAAGAATAGGAATTTTCAATCAACTCCAACTGCAGCATCAATGGTTAATTTTGTTTGAAATAAAAAAGCTGCAGCTGGTGTAGGGAGAGAAGGATAGAGCAAGCTGGTGTGCTTTTAGAGACTGATCAAGAGAGTAGCCTTCTGACAGTCAGGGCTTAGTATAGTTAAATTCTCAACAATTTAATAAATCAGACCAAGATGCTAATCAAAATTAAATGTCACAAGTACTTGCTAGATGTGATCCCGATTGTCACTCAAGATTTATCTTCTTCTTTTTAAATGAATAAAATGTGGTGTTAGAAGTGCAGTTCTCCTGCCCGGTATTGTAAAAAATATCAAACGGCCTTACTTGAGTAGAAGTAGAGATGCCGTTTCTAGAAAAATTACACTTGCCCATGTGAAAACTACTGAAGTATAAGTTTTAAAATATTTAATATATATTTACTTAAGCATCAAAAGTGCACACAAATATATGATCTTTCCTTGTTTTATATATATAGCCAAAAAGTTTTTACACACTGAAAAAATCCAGGCTGCCTTTTTTTTGCCAAACGAACATTGTATCAAAATAAAAAAAAATAATAATAAATATTTAATATAACTATATAAGCAAAGCAGTTTGTCCTTTCCTTCCACCCTTCAGCCCTCTAAGGCACACCCAGAATGACATTTATGTTCCGTTTTCAGAGAAGCCAATATGCAGTAGAAAGTTGCTTAAGGTAGAAGGGGTTTAGTTATTGTTCTCATAGTTGTTTGGATTAGGTACAGCCTTTAAAACATTATTGAGGATAAATACCTTATTTTATATTTATTTTTGTAAAATGGTCCTTCTGTTAGGTGTCTGTTTCATGTATTTGCATAGCACTTTTGTTTTCTGGTTTAATATTGCTGTCAAGAATACGTCTAGCTGCTTTAGATAAGGATAGAGGTAACAACAGCCATGTGTGTTTGATTTTGTACTGAAATACAAATGAAAGCAGACAGAGAATTTTGTAATCAAGTAAAGGCAGAAGTATTCTAAAAACATACTCAACTAAAGTAACAAAACATACTCAACTAAAGTAACAAAATAGATATAAAACACTGTTCTTGTCTAACAGCCTAAATGAAAGGTACTAATAAGAAATTTAAACACAGAAAATGAAAATGCCCATCATTGCAAACAATAGTACGAATCGGGCTATTCAGAATTGTGATTCTAATCAGTAATAAAAATAACTGCAGTAATGAAGTTCACAGAACCTTATGGTGGCAGTGGCTCATCTGCATATACAGGTACTGGTCATAAAATTAGAATATCATGACAAAGTTGATTTATTTTAGTAATTCCATTAAAAAAGTGAAACTTGTATATTAGAGTCATTCATTACACACAGACTGATGTATTTCAAATGTTTATTTCTTTTAATTTTGATGATTATAACTGACAATTAATGAAAGTCCCAAATTCAGTATCTTGGAAAATTAGAATATTGTGAAAAGGTTCAATATCGAAGACACCTGGTGCCACACTCTAATCAGCTAATTAACTCAAAACACCTGCAAATGCCTTTAAATGGTATTTGAGTCTAGTTCTGTAGGCTACAAAATCACGGGGATGACTGCTGACTTGACAGTTGTCCAAAAGACGACCATTGACACCTTGCACAAGGAGGGCAAGACACAAAAGGTCATTGCTAAAGAGGCTGGCTGTTCACAGAGCTCTGTGTCCAAGCACATTAATAGAGAGGTGAAGGGAAGGACAAGATGTGGTAGAAAAAAGTGTGCAAGCAATAGGGGTAACCGCACCCTGGAGAGGATTGTGAAACAAAACCCATTCAAAACTGTGGGGGAGATTCACAAAGAGTGGACTGCAGCTGGAGTCAGTGCTTCAAGAACCACCACCCACAGACGTATGCAAGACATGGGTTTCAGCTGTCGCATTCCTTGTGTCAGGCCACTCTTGAGCAAGAGACAGTGTCAGAAGCTTCTCGCCTGGGCTAAAGACAAAAAGGACTGGACTGCTGCTGAGTGGTCCAAAGTTATGTCCTCTGA
Organism: Polypterus senegalus; assembly: GCF_016835505.1. Lineage (NCBI taxonomy): Eukaryota > Metazoa > Chordata > Cladistia > Polypteriformes > Polypteridae > Polypterus > Polypterus senegalus. The sequence continues at coordinate 59,517,634 of NC_053170.1, forward strand.
TGAAAGTAAATTTTGCATTTTCTTTGGAAATCAAGGTCCCAGAGTTTGGAGGAAGAGCGGAGAGGCACAGAATCCACGTTGCTTGAGGTCCAGTGTAAAATTTCCACAGTCAGTGATGGTTTGGGATGCCATGTCATCTGCTGGTGTTTTCTGAGGTCCAAGGTCAACGCAGCCGTCTACCAGGAGTTTTAGAGCACTTCATGCTTCCTGCTGCTGACGAACTTTATGGAGATACAGATTTCATTTTCCAACAGGACCTGGCACCTGCACACAGTGCCAAAGCTACCAGTACCTGGTTTAAGGACCATGGTATCCCTGTTCTTGATTGGCCAGCAAACTCGCCTGACCTTAACCCCATAGAAAATCTATGGGGTATTGTAAAGAGGAAGATGCAATACTCCAGACTCAATTCAGAAGAGCTGAAGGGCACTATCAGAGCAACATTGGCTCTCATAACACCTGAGCAGTGCCACAGACTGATTGACTCCATGCCTCGCAGCATTGCTGCAGTAATCCATGCCAAAGGAGCCCCAACTAAATATTGAGTGCTGTACATGCTCATACTTTTTATGTTCATACTTTTCAGTTGGCCAACATTTCTAAAAATCCTTTTTTTGCATTAGTCTTAATTGATATTCTAATTTTCCAAGATACTGAATTTGGGACTTTCATTAGTTGTCAGTTATAATCATCAAAATTAAAAGAAATAAACATTTGAAATACATCAGTCTGTGTGTAATGAATGAATCTAATATACAAGTTTCACTTTTTGAATGGAATTACATAAATAAATCAACTTTGTCATGATATTCTAATTTTATGCACCTGTAATGATATTTTCTGTTCAAGTCCTTGTCTGAAAATCCCCTTCATCTCTGATGCATTTCAAAAGTAATCGGCCAAAGGCTCAATGGCAGTTGCAAAGAGCAATGGTGATAGGGGGCATCCTTGTTGAGTATTGTGTTCTAGTTTGAAGTAGTATGAAATAATGTTAGCATGGAATGAGGTTTCTGGACTAGTATAGAGTAGCTTGATCCATGCACTGAACTGAGCTTGATCCATGGGCTGAACCCAAATTTGTTCAATGTGGTGAATAGGTAGTCCTATTCAACCATGTCAAATGCATTTTCTGCATCCAACGATAGTAATATCTCTGGGATGTTAGATTTAATAGATGAGTATATTATATTAAACAAACATTGAAGATTAGAAGCTTTGTGTCTGCCTTTAATTAATCCAGTTTGGTCTTTTGATATTACAGAAGGAAGCACTTTCTCAATCCTTCTAGCTGGAACTTTGGAGAGTATCTTAATGTCATTATTCAGGAGTAAAAATGGCCTGTATGATGAATATTGTAGTAAGGCCTTATTTTTCTTAGAAAGAAAGAAATTAATTAATAGCGGAAAGTTTGAGATATGATTTTGTTGTCTTTAGCTTCTGTAAATTTTGCTATTTGATTTTTTTTTATAAAATTCCACTGGGTAGCCATCATGGCCTGCTGCTTTTCCACTTTGAATGGCGTTTATAGTGTCGAGTAATTCTGAGAGTTCAGAGGTTTATCTAGTTCTACAGCACTAAGAGTTTCTAGCTGTGTTTTCTGTAATGAGTCGAACAATTCATTACATTGTGTCTTGTCTTCTTAAGACTGAGTAGAATATAAAAACTTATAGTAGTCTCTAATTGTGTGTGTTTTATGGTATATGATTTTATCTCTGTGTTGATAATTGCTTTTATTGCATTGCAGTCTTCCTGCCTATGGATTTGTTGAGCAAAACTCTTACTGGCCATGTTTATAATAATGTTGTGGTTTAAAGATGAGCTGTTCCATTTCTTTAGTAGTCAAGAGGTTAAATTCTGATTGCAAAACCTTTCTTTCCTTATAATGTGCCTCATTTGGAGACCTGCCGTATTCTCAATCATTTCTTGTAATTTCGTTGATTAACTCAGTCAACTTCATGCTTTCCAATTTATTTTTTGTGAGAAAGATATGAAATAATCTATGTTCTTAAAAATGTCTTCAGTGTTTCCCAGAGTGTTCCTGCAGAGACCTTTGGGGATACATTTGTCTCCATAAAATAAGCATTTTGCTTGGGTATTAATTCTGTACAGTGCTCATCAGCTAATGACAGGTGATTAAGAAGTCTGCTATGACATGAGTGTGTAGGGCATAGCAAGTTAAGCTCCATGATCCGAAGGGAGTGGTGGGAGATGATAATAGTGTCATGCTTGCATGATTTGATAATGGGCAAAAAATTATTGTCTATGAAGTAATAATCAATTCTTTAGTGACAATGATAAATTTGTGAGAAGAAGGTATATAATCTAAGGTTAGGATTTAAGTCCTCCATTAGTCTGGTAAATTCTGATCCATTACAAACTGTGTAATTATTTTTGATTATTATTAGTATTAGACGTTATCGCCTCTGTAGCTGGAGAACTGTCCAGGTCTGGATTTTAAACAAGACTCTGGCCATAGTATTTTCATGATTTTTCACCTTAGGAATAGATGCAAATGCATTTTGGATGAAATCTCCTATCATCCACATTAGGTGCATAAATATTTATGATTTTAGTATTAAATAAATTGACCGTGAACATGACATATTGCCTTTCAAGTTCACATGTTATGCTTGATGCTACAAATGGGATAGTTCTGTATATTAAGATGCCCACACCCTTAGTTTTTTTTGGTATAGCTAGAGTGAAGAATTTGGTCAATCCAAAATTTATTATGTGAGACTCCTGTAAAAATACTGTCTTGGCTTTTAAAATTGTTAAGTGAGTGAATGCTTTCTGTTTAATTCATCACTATTTGGTCATAAAAACATTTTGTGTGTTGTACATGTCATTTGTTGACATTTTGCAGTCTTAAGTTAACACTAGAATCCCACAAAAATATTTGTAATGCTGAGCTAACTTAACTTTACTTGCACCTCCTCACCACTGTGTTGATTGCGCACCAATAATAGCACTTTTATTTTGCAAATGTGTCAATCGGCTGCAGGTAGACAACCTGCTATCCCATCCCTCTCCGAGACGGATGAAGTCTGTTTATTTGGGAGTGAGGTGTCTGGAATTGTATAGGAAAATAATACATTGTTATTTGAAATACATACATTTCATGTGTGTTCCTGTCTATAGCTATTTGTATAATTGTAGGATGCCATTTCTTGTGAGGCTCGAAATGTTGAACACATAACTAAAACAGAACATTTTTTCATAAATTGTAGTTGTAACGACAAAATGTTGACGTGGAGTGTTAAGACTAAAGTCCAAATATTAAATAAACACAAAAAGTATAACTAAACAAGTGTGCTTTAATTCAAGGATAAAACCAAAGAAAAATAAATTCTTGCATATACATGTTGCTGTCAGTGTTTGAAAACAGAAGCCCAAATATCAATTGATACGAAGTAAACATGTTTGCAGGCATGTTTGTTTTGTGTCTTTCACAGTAGATACATGGTGGTGTTACAAGTAATCTACTTTGCTGGTGCAGGGGTAACATCTGCTTTGTGATCAAGACGTTGTTGGTTTGGTCCTGGGTGCTTCCTGTTTTGAGTTGTGGACTGCTGTTATTGTTACTATTATATAATAAAAACATATATTTGATTTGAGTCTTTAACAAATTAATGAAACATGTGCTTTTATTCAGTAATACAAACTGATTAATACCTTAATAAAAAAAAAAATCATACATAAAGGCACACTTGTTTCATTATAACAATTATTTATTTGAAAATGAACATTGTCGGATTGGGTGGGGCATGAACATGACTGAGAGATTAAAACTGAATTTTTTAAAAACGGTAACTTTTATAAGTACCATAACTTTACACAGGCAGTTAAGACCCTAACCTATGTGCAATTTTTCTTTTATTCGGTTTTTAGAAAAACTATGCATGTGGAAAATAGGTTTTTCAATTGATAGTGACAATAAATTCTATGTCGATGTTTTCTGGAATTGTGTTAATAACGATAAGTAGATAATATTTTGCATCCTTTAAAAATGTTTTTGTAAAAATCATTTAACTAGCTCCAGCAGTGCTCTTTTTAACAGGATATTAACTGTTGCTTATTTATGATAACACTTATTATTAATGGAAACATTTTAAAGGAATACTCCACCCAAAAGATAAATGCTGCTTACCCATGTAGTCTGTAGTAGTGGTTGAGAAAGAAAGTTGATCTCATGATTTTCTGTAGAAACTAAATACAGTATTGAATATTTAAGCTCCACAGTGCTGAAAAATAATGAATGCTGGAAATTGTCAAAGGATGCGAATAACATCCATGGAGAACAGAAAGAAGAATCTCATGTAATTCATGTCGCATATGTCTGATATCTATTTTTATATGCAAAATGGGCAAAATGTGTGCATTTTTGCTAAAATGTCAAGTTACTTTCTGAAAACGGTAGCTTTAAATTTAGACACGGAAGACATCGTATCTATCTATCTATCTATATCCATCCATCCATCCATCCCAGTGAATGGGGGGGACAGGCAGATCTTCAATTAAAAGGCACAGCATTGTGGGAATGACGTTTTCCACATTTACATTCAATCCGGTTATTACACATCATCAGTTTTATTGTACCTTGCAATGTCAATCTGTTCTGCAGTTACAGACTTTTGAGGTGTCACAAAGTGGTCCTCTCTTGTATAAAAATACACCTGGACTGGACATGACACCCACATAAAACCCTATTTTTTTGTTTTCTTTATTTCCTTTGCATGTGTACTTTGGAATAGAGGATTGCTCAGGCATTTTGATTGAGGGCTATGCCCTAGGCCAGGGGTGGCGAACTCCAGGCCTAGACTGCCATAGTGGCTACAGGTTTTCATTCTAACCCTTTCCCTAATCTCTGACCAGTTTTCACCATCACTATAATAGCTCTGTTAAAAGAGTTCAACCCTCTGAATTGATTCCTTTCTTCATTAAATGACAGCTCATTTCATATCTCATATCTGCTTGGCTAACAGAGGACCAGCTAAAGTGGGGTTTCAAACTCAAACCAATTTCACTCCAATCACTTTCTTAATGAGAAGCCAATTCTTGCTGTTAATTAAACCAGTTATTTAATTCCATGGCTTGTTGCTGCTCTCATTCTGCCACAGCACACATTTTGAAAACTGTTGTTTTTCTGTTCTTTCTAAGAGCACCGTCAAAATGTTTTGGTGACCTGAGAGATCAACCTTACCAAGGCCCTCACCTCTCTTTAATTTCAGATATTGTGTAATGGGCACAGGGGAGCTGGTCATGTGGTGGCTTGTTTTGTGTCTCATTATTGTTTTGCTGTTAAAGAAAAAGGAACAGCAATGGGGCCGGAGTCAAGTTAATTAAAAGAAGTAATCGGCAGCAAAAATTGGTCACTAATTAAGAAGATAGTAAAAATGAAAACCTGCAGCCACTGCAGCACTCTAGGCCTGGAGTTCGCCACACCTGCCCTAGGCAGTCTGATAACAAGCTGTTAGATGTGTCACACATACTGAGAAATCAACTCTCCACAAGCAAGCTTAGCTCTTTAGCTTCTTAAGAAATTTTGTTTTGACTGATGTGTGGTTTGTTGTAAGGTCTGAAAAATCAGTTTTGCTTTACTAAAGAAAAACAGGTCAGTATCAGCTTTGTTCTATAGTACTCAGAATTTCCTGTTTTTAAGATATACTAGTGTGCCAGTTATTGTTGATTTCTGCCCTGAGCCCTATGAAAACAAAATAGACTCCTGCTCCTGGCAATCCTTGATAAGATTAAGTAGTTTATAAGATGGATGGGTGGATATTTTTTAACAGTTTATTTGTGGTAATTTTTACTTGTCTGCTTTTTGCAGGGATACGGCCTTTACATTATGCAAGTTGGCAAGGAATGGCAGACAAAGTGCTTATGCTACTGCGAGCAGGTGCCTCTGTCAACATGGCCTCCCAAGATGGACAGATTCCTTTGCACCTTGCTGCACAGTATGGCCATTATGAAGTGGTAAGTACTGTACATATTATTTGAGGAAGCATAATTTCTCATTTTTACATTACGTTTTATATACAGATAAAGTAGGGTTATAGTACTAGAGTCCATAAAATAGCACAACACCTTGATCTGTCCAACTGTCTCTACAACCGCTACATAACCACTGTAGCCACAGTTTTGTTGGCCTAAAACAACTTTTATTTTCAAAATTTACATATTACCGTACTTATGAACAATATTAGATTAATTCAAAAACATTTGTCTAAGTATATATGAAGTACAGTATAGTGTCTATTGCTGTGCAGATTATTTGGTCATAAACTTTGTGTTTTTTAAAAGAACTGTCCCAAAACGTCTATCACCCACCCAGGCAGACTTGAGCTTTGTGCATGTTACAGCAAAAAATGTTATTTGGTGGTTTGTTTTTTTTTTTGCCCAGAATAAAAGGATAAATTAAGTATTTTTATCATTTTTAATATTGCATCTAAAAACTTAAAGTGTAAGAAATAATATCTTCTGGTTTCTAAAGTGCAACTATGGATTTCTGTAGTACTGTAAAGAACCCTGACAAGCACTGGTATTTTAGGAAAGAGATGTGCACATAGACATTACCTATATATATATATATATATATATATATATATATATATATATATATATATATATATATATATATATATATATATATATATATATATACTCATGAAACATATTAGACAGTAGTAACTGAATTATTTAAAGGTGTAGCATAGAGCCACTACCAAACTCTTTGAAAAGATATATTATTTAATAAAGTTTAGTTTTTAAATTCTTGTTTAGGCTTTTTCTTGGACCTTGTCTCTCTTACATTTGAATTTACTCTGTGTTTGATCTAGACTAGTTGCAGTCTTGGACTTGGCAAAGGTGATCTTGACTTCAGCACTACAAATAATGAATTGGAAGGTGCAACTTTGCCATTGATGAAGAAATTATATAAATGCATGCTTTCTTGCTGTATTTATGCAAGCATTAAAAATATTAATTGTTGCAGAACAATACAACCATATAAGTGTTTGTTTTGATTCCCTGCTGAGTCCTGCATAGAATGTAAAAAGTTTAAAAGAAAGGGTCTAAAAGAGAAAAGAATTGTTTTAATTATTAGGCTGTAATTTTAGTTCTGCAGGTAGAACAAAGATTAGGTTTATGAAGAAGAAAGATGAAACCTGTAGAAAGTGGGTGGATGCAGTGTTAAATGAGTAGATAAGAAAAACCAAAAAAAAAAAAAAAAAAGTTCTGCATTGCCCTCTTGCATTTATAGGCTTGGGTTATGATAAATATTAAAATGCATGTAAAAAACTTCATGTAAAAATACATACTGCATGTAAAGGGGTCAATTTATAAAAAGATATTTAAACATTAAATGTGTAAGGGCTGCAACAGAAGAGATGAACCTGATATAATTCCAAATAAATGTTTTGACAATAATGAAATGTTAGGTATTCAGACAGCCAGCTAAATAATTTGTCTCACATCAGAATGATAAATGGTGTAATTTGCCTTTAGTCATCTGTTCATAGTACAGTGAAAGGAAATGGCTGACAAGGACATGTTGCTTTGTCAACATTCAGTCATTTATAGTTTTAGCTAACATTAATGCAGGCTTCAGCAAGCTTATGGAGTAACATGCTTGGGCTGCTAGAGGTCTCAGATGTTAAAGCTCTTTAAATACAGAAACATGAAACACACATCATCCCCATAGTAATTTTCAAGACACTGTTCCTACCTAGAGCAAGAAAGAAACATTTTTGAGCTGACTGTACAAAAGTAATGCACAAGAAATACAGCATTTCTAAAACAGATTGGACTAGGACACCATGCAGAATTTGTGTTTACAGAAAATATATGAACATACGCGAGATTAGTGCCACTCTTGATGCCAGAAGTAGTCCTTGGAGATAATCCATCATGTTGTCACGGGTAGGAGTTTTTTCACATTCTTGGAAAGGTTGATTAAAGCTGTTTAATTAGTTTGTTCCAAAATTCAAACATGGCATTAAATGCAAGCATCATTCACTCTGGGGTTAGCGGGGAAGAACCGTGAATAGTTCACTCGGTCTCCAAGATCATGGAAACTATCTTGTTGAATACTGATTAATTCATTGTGGTTTAATTTATATCAATAGAAAAACCTGCTGTTTGTATGCACTCCAAAACTTTTATTGTTCATTGTAATAGAAATATCTTTAAAGTGGGTTATTCTACAACATTACAATGTACTGTATGTCGTCATACTGCCTAATTATGCTTGGACATAACTGAGAAGGTGGTCTGAGAACTTCTTTCTCATCCACCCTGCAACCAGGACCTAGTTCCTTTAGACTACAGTGTATTTAGAATTTTAAACAATAAGTTGCAAGACCAGCAAGAATTTACATTCAAGTTTGTCACTATTTACACATGGCTGGAGGAGAATTGTAACATAATTTGAGTAATCAGATTTTCCAGAAGCCTGTATAGGTCGTGTAAGGTGTGATGCTCAGTAAAGTGGTAGGTGCTTGGATGGTGATAGGACTCAGTTGGGTGGCCTTGTCATTTATATTTGTAACTACATTTTTTCATTACTTTACAATTCTTCATGTTTTACGGTAGACAAAGCTGCACCCTAGAATTATTTTCCCAGATTAACACTGCTGCACAAACATATCACAGAGCTAGAGTTAAGACATGTACATCCACTCAGATCATATTATGCTACATTATCAACACACTGTAGATAATCCTTCAAGCCAACAATGACAGCCACCTTTTAGGTTGACAACTGTGAAACATGCCCTCTGTACTTCTACATCAAAACCCGTCAGCAGTGTTACTGACAGTGCCACTAATACTTGTTTTTATAGTTTACACAAAGGATTTTAAAATATAATTTCCTAACTAGAGGTTCTGGGCTATTTTTGTGAGAGCTGCATTTTTCAATTGAAGTGAACATTTGAAGGACGAAGGGATAACTAAAGCAGAGATCATACTGACATGAGTGTGTGCATCTTAATCACACATCATCTGGTTGGACAAATCTTGAATAAAAGTAATGTATTTGGTGATTAACAAGGTGTACAGCTAGTAAGGTTCTGTTTGTGTGTGACTTTCTGTGTCAGAGGGCTGTTTTTAAATTGGCAGGTTCAGTTTTTAAAAACAGTATTACTTAGTGAATGAAGGTTTTGTGGGTTATAGAAGTGCTGACTAGTCGCAGCTGACTGTGGATCAAGGCTAGTTAATATGCACTTGCATTTTGAGAAAGCAGTGTAGCCACTTCTTGTTAGTTACATCAGTAGTTAATTAGGGCAACACCTGCATTTTAGGATAAATTATCCAGAGTAAGGAAATGGAATGTAGGTCAGTTTTTTGGGATTGTGATTGTTTGAAGCAGAGAGGCTGGTCTAAGCGTGGAGTGTCTTTTCTCAACGTGATGCATCTAGCATGTGATGGGATTGTAGTGGCAGGAGAGATGGGATTCAAGTTTTAAAGTCTGTGGGTACCAACTGGAGGTGGAAGAAAAGTTCCCTGCAAGTACCGACTTGTGGTAGTGACATAGCTAAAAGAGTGGCTGACTTCAGGGGTGAATGGCATCGGGGTGCCAGTGGAGTGGGGTTGGGAGTCCCCTTTGAAATTCAGTTGATGCAAATGTATATTACAGTGGAATAGTTTGAACTTGCACCATCTGTCCCCCTCATCTTGGATCCCAAGACGCCATTTCCCCCTCTACTTCCCTCTCCCAGCCCTTTTTCCCCATAGTGTTTGACACTGGTACTTGAACTTTTATAGTGCTTGCTAACCAATCAGCTTTGAATCCTCCCTCAGCTTTGCAGAACTGTCACTTTTCCATTTCACACCTTGCTGTACTTGGCAAACATTATTATGTCTGTTTTTTCTCCTGTCCAGGACACCACCTCTGTTTCAGTAGTCCATCCACCCTATTGGTTAATGCTCTTGTCAATCGCTTCTGTTTTGTCCTTTGTTTGCATAAATCCCTATCAGTGTTGCCCAGAGCATGACAGTCAACATAATATTAATACATATTGGAAAAAAAATCATACAAATTCAAAACAAAAACACATGTTGGCTAATGTTCCTTTTCTTTAACATCACCAAATTTCAGTCAAAGTGAACTTTATTGTCATCTCAACCATATACAAGTATATAGATAGACGAAATTGCGAAGCTCAGGGTCCACAGTGTAACAACATGAAGTGCAAATAAAAAATTTAAATTAATTTAGAATTAAAATTTTAAATTAAAATTAAGATTTAAAATTAAAAACACAAACAATACAATACATTGTGCATTGACACAGAAGTAGTCAAAGCCTTTCTGAAATTTTGAGGTACAGTGGAACCTCGGTTCACGACCATAATTCGTTCCAGAACTTTGGTCGTAAACCGAGTTGGTCGTGAACCGAAGCAGTTTCCCCCATAGGATTGTATGTAAATACAATTAATCCGTTCCAGACAGTACAAACTGTATGTAAATATGTAAATATATGTAAAGATTAAGCACAAATATAGTTAATTACACCATAGAATGCACAGTGTAATAGTAAACTAATGTAAAAACATTAAATAACACTGACACAAAACACCCAGGCTCCCTGCTCAGCTATAGGAGCTGGCTCGCGCTCCCTCCCTCCCTCAGCTACAGGAGCAGGCTGGCTCTCTCTTTGTAGCGCGCGCGCACACACACACACACACACACACACCCTATCCTCTCCCCCCCCATCCCTTCCCTTCCCTGTCAGCTGCCCCCTCTCTCTCTCTCTCGCTTGCAGCATTTTTTTTAAAATGAGTTTTAAGCACAGCAGAAAAACGAACATTAAAACTCTAAGTGCAGTGCATGCAAAACCAACTGCAACCAGAAAGAAAGATTGCAGGAGATCACGCTATTAAACTTAAAGCCTGATCGCTGTAAACACTGTTTTTAAAATGAGTTTTAAGCACAGCGGAAAAAAGGAACATTTGAAAAAAGATAAAAGTAACATTGCAACAAATCGCGTTATGAACTGAAAAATTAACTTTTGAAAAATCTGTAATACAAAAACCACCAAGAAAACTAACCTTGCATGAGTCAAGTTCTGGCATGAAGTGTTTTCCTTCAGGTGTTTTCTCTCTTGTGATTTCTTGGGTTTCTGGTGCTTTTAGCTGGTAGGAGTGAAAGCCTCATGCAGCCATTCCAAAAACAAACTCCTTGTGACCCAATCCTTCGTGTTTGCGCCCCACATTACTGGCAGTCTGGCTTTGTTTACATTGTGCTGCTTGAAAGCACGAGGGTTCTCAGATTGGTAAATGAGTAAACTGGTAAACATTTTTCCACCTTTTGTAATTTCTTTCTTTACTTCGATTTCAATTTTCTTCAAAACTTTCTTCTGACCACTCTCCACTTGCTTAGAAGCCATAGTTAACTGCAAAAGCACATGAAATACTGTAGAGCACAAAGAGTGCACGTCTTATTGAAAACAATGAACAAGGAGCGGCTTTGCTTAAATGAAAAAGCATGGCAGCTCTCTTTCTCTCAGGCTGCCTGTGGGGGGAGGGGATGGTTTCGCTTGCACTACAGCCTACAGATAGGCAGGCAAACACGTGCAGCAATCTCCTCCTCCCCCTTCCCAGCAGGCACGTGCTCGCGCTCGCTCTTTCTCTCTCTCTCTTTCTCTCTCTCTTTCAGCTCAGCTTGCAGGCAGGCAAGGGAACCTGGCTTGTTCGTATACCGAGTGTGTGGTTGTGAACCGAGGCAAAAGTTTGGCGATCTTTTTGGTCGTGAACCGGGACGTTCGTGAACCGAGGTTCCACTGTATTTTGTTTTTGGTTTTTTTTACCCCTAAAAATTGATATATACCGGAATGTCCTTTTTTTAGAGAGTCAATCTTATTTGTTGCAAGGGATGGATGTCTTGGAGGGTGCTCCGCTGGTAGCAATGTTATTTATTTTTTTTTTATTTGAGGTATCTTGTATTTAATTAACTTAAGATGAATCAGTTACAAATGTATTAAAATATGAGCAGGATTCCAAGGGATGAGTCTAAGCCAGTCTCAAGTTCGCAATATAGCCTGCCACAGACTAAGCTAGAAGAGACGAGAGATGAAATGGATCACCCAGGATGTCATAATGCAAGGTTTCCTTTGGCCAACAGTGAATGTGGGAATGAAATTGGAAATTTGCCACTTTTGAGTGGTATATTTGAACCAAGCATGGCCTATTTATCCCCCACTCTCAAGTACTACCAACACACCTTGTGAGTCAACAGCATAAACTCCATTGGGATACAAAACTCTGCCTTTTGTGCACAGAGGGAGTTGAAACAAAATCAAAGCTGTCTGAGTTGAAGGTATTTTTGATATAAAGAATGCTATTAAGAATATAAAGAAGGATCTAGTGGTAATACACAGCAGAACAGATAAGGTGGGCCAGGATTTTAAAACCAGGAGGTATGTTTAGGCAGTGACTTGGAGGTAAAGCTGAAAGAAAATCTAGCAAAAATTAATGGAAAATTACAGAAAAATATGAGCAAAACTGAGCATAAAATCAGAGTACTTGGTGCTCACTTGGAGGAAGTTAACACTAGAATCCCTGAAGCCTACAAAAAACCTTGTAAATTCCTTCGCACCTCTCTATCAGCATCTTTTGTTTTGTAAATGTGTCAATCAGCGCAAGAGCAAGCAGACTGCAGTCCCATCCCCACTACTCATGGAGCTAAACTCGGGCAAAAAGCTCTCCCAGCTGAAGCCTTGTTTATCTTGGTGTAAGGTGCTTGGAGTTGTATAGGGTAAATAATACATCATTATTTGGAACGCATGCATTTCATGTGTGTTCCGTGTCTACAACGGTCTTTGTAAGTGTAGGATAACAGGAAATGCAAGAAATGTTGAGCATTTACATAAAACTTTTTTCATGTTTTAGTTCTAATCGGGGTCTTGTTCACGAGTGAGGGAAGAATGAAGCGAGAGATCCGCTGAGCCGCTGCTCCTCCGCATCAAGAGGAGTCAGATGAGGTGGCTCGGACGTCTGATCAGGATGCCTCCTGGACGCATCCATGGCAAGGTGTTCTGGGCACGTCCAACCAGGAGGAGACTCCAGAGAACACCTCGGGATTCCCCCAGAAGAGCTAGAAGAAGTGGCTGGGAAAAGGGAAGTCAGGGAAGTCTGGGCATCCCTGCTCAAGCTGCTGCCCCCGTGATCTGACCTCGGATAAGCGGAAGAGGATGGATGGATGGTTCTAATGACAAAATTCATGAAGTTATAACGTGTGAAGTCCAAATATTGGATAAACAATTTCACAAAAGGTACACGTATAACAAAACAAGTGCGCTTTTATGTAAGAAAATAACGGAAGAAAAAGAAATTGCGTTAGGGTATGATGCTGACACGACCGCTTTAATGGTACAATGGTAAGAACTGCTGACCTCATAATCAAGAGGTCGCGGGTTCAATCCCAGCTGCTTCCCAGAATTAACTTTTTGATTAGTGACCTGCTGCTCTTGCTATTATTATATAATTGATTTGAGTCTGTTACAGCCGGTGTAAATGCATGGTACTTGTAAAGGTTAGCGTTTTTAGTTTGTTCTCATAGTTTCGTTCACAGTTCCCCTGATATGCCACTGCTGTTTTAAAATAAAGATGTGCTGTAACAGAGGTGAACTTGGGTGAGAATGAGCAAGGGATGCCAATCTTGCCGACGTATCATGCAAAGTTATGTTTGTGATTATGTTTTGTGATGGTCTTTATATAACAAAACATTTATATGTTACTTACATAAAAGCCACATTGAATGTTATTTACCTGTTTACCTTGATTTATTTACTTATTTTCCTACAGCGTAAAGTCACAAGTAGACTGCAGAGCTTCCTGTTTTTGATCGACACGGGCATGCTGACAAAGTATATGTGTAATGCCACAAAAAGTGCGGCAGCAGCTTTCACCTGCAGCTATAGACTCTTCAGTATGCAAGCGACTCTCCATGCTATTGTTTAGATCTGGCAGTGCTATTCTGACACAACAGTATGCAAGCAATGGTACAATAATGCAGTCAGACTTCTTTTTTTGGGCACATACACTGTCGTATCTAAAGGATCTAATGGAGATGGAGAGGTGCAAAGGAATTTAAGGTGGGCCGGGATTAGGAGTTTTTTTCGTAGGCTTCAGGGATTCTAGTGTTAATTGTTTTTTAAATCCAGACCTGGATAAATCATTGACTACAGTGACAATAACGTCTAATACCGTAAAGGCAAGCACATAGTTTGTAATGGGTCGTAACTTATCAGGCCCATGGAGATTCTTACACCCACATTCAAGAGAATATTCCTCCTTCTTACAAATTTGTTATAGTTATTCATCAGTAATAATTTATTGCTCACTGTCAAAGCTTATAAGTACAAAGCTATTGTTATCTCCGATCATGCTCCTATGATATTGGAGCCTGAATCACTATGTCCTACCCACTCATTTTGAGGACAGATTATGTCATATCTTTCCCATAAACATAAATTGGAGACCAAGAAGGTGTCAGTGTTAAAAAGGTCGCCAGAATAGTTTAAAAACCATGGGTCTCCAGAATAGGTTTAAAACCATGTGCCCTCAACGACTTGCACATTACAAGGCAGGTCACTAACTGAGTATAATGTAGAGTCAGAGAGGCTAGAAATAGTTAGGATATACCAATCCTTATATATAATTTGATACTATCCGCATGTATGGTGTTCGCGTCAATACCTCGACTCAATACAAGTTAGAAACATGCAATGGGACTCTGTAGTTAGAACATAATGTGACAAACACGGACACAGTATTGCATGATTGACTAAGAATGTTCGAATGCTTCAGTGACGCCTCTGGCCGGCCGAGTATAGTAAGTTGGTGTTGGTTCGAGTAGATAACAGTAAGTTCGGTTGGTTTTTGGAACGTTGGTTTGGAGGGGCGTACTTTCCAGGACTAACATCGCCGACTGACTTAAACTCTTCGACAGCTCCGGAACCATAAGTAATTTAGAATGTATTCCCATTTGCTTGGTACGTCGAAATCTATCTTTGGGTAGTTCGGTTTTGGCATCCGTCTTTCTGACATCTATTGGCAAATTGAGTAATGACGGCTGGGTATTAACAACGGTCATTGTTTAAATTTTTGCCGATCTCAGATCTAAAATGACCTAACCAACATAATTATTACTCCAACTCTGATTAGAGTTGTAAAATACGGTTTGTTTTGAAAATGTGTTTGCCGGAAAAAATCAAATAAGGTGCGCTGAAAAGCTGAGTTCACGTCTCGCAGCCCCGTTTAAACAGGAAGCTCTTCATTACATCAGCTGAAAAGGTCTATTTTAAGCACAAATCAGTGCCATGATAACAAAATCATTTCAAGGACTTAAAAAAACAAATAATTCTTTGCAGAGAAAGTATGGATTTCACAAACGTAGAATTTTTTAGCCCAATTCAATCGGGCTCCCAGTCACTAGTTCAATTTAACTTTATAGGGGTTGTAAGATCCTCCCATAGACTCTGCACTAATATATAGGCAAACAATTAATATAACTTAAATAACCAGTAAATGGCTCTAACACTAACCTCTTGACGACAAAGGAAACTGAACAGCTCCTCTTTAAATCACATTAGTATTATGAACACAGAGAGAAGGCTCAACAATTCCACAAGTAGGAAGATTCCAACTAATGATGAAATCATTGACCATAATAATACGTCACACGTTTAGGGAGTACTGTAGGTCCTTATATTCTACCCAATTTAAAGAAGATGAGACATAATCTAAGGAGAGTTTTGATGCAATACAAATACTAGAGCTGGATAGTCTTCATAAAGAGGAAATGGGCAAACCTCTGACACTCTCAGAGCTACTGAATGATATAAACTCATTCCAAAGAGGGAAAGCAGCAGGCCCTGATGGCTACCCAGTGTAAATTAGATCCACGATTATGAGCAATGTTTCTAGAAGCTGTAGACAACAAAATTCTACCTATAACCTTTTGCCAAGAATTATTGGTTCCAATGTGCATCATACAAACCAATTTTACTTCTGAATAATGTTGACAAGATACTCTCTAAAATTTTTGCTAGAAGGAATGAGAATGTGATGTCTTCGATAATATTGTAAGACCATACTTAATTTATTAAAGACAGACTCTTAGCTTCAAACCTTCAGTTTAATGTTATATACTCTCCATAAAACCTATAACACCAGAGATTCTACTATGTATGGAAAAAGAAAAAACCTTTGACAGAGTTGAATGGGACTACTTAAGCACCATATTGAACAAATGTGGGCTTGGCTCAAATATATGTGCATGGATAAAATTATTTTAATAATTTTAATGGTCAGTCTATATCAGCATCATGAACGACTAAATTAATTCAAACTAGAATGTGATACTCAACAAGGATGCTCCCATTCCACCACATACCGAAGGTGCACTATTTGATTGAAGTCTGGTGACTGTAGAGACCATTTGAGTATAGGGAACGCGTTGTCATTTTCAAGAAACCATTTTGAGGTAATTTGAGCTTTGTGACATGGTGCATTGTCCTGCTGAAAGCAACCATGAGAAGATGGGTATATTGCTGTCATAAAGGGGTGGACATGATCAGCAGCAATACTCAGGTAGGCTGTGTCATTTAAATGATGCCCAGTTGGTACAAAGAGATTACTCAGACCAGGAAGCATTTTTCCAATCTCCTGTTGTCCAGTTTTGGTGAGCCTGTCTGAATTGTGGCGTAACTTGCCAGTTCTTTGCGGACAGGAGTGGTACCTGGTGTAGTCTTCCACTGCAGTAGCCCATCAGCTTCAATGTTCATTATGTAGTGTGTTCATAGATGCTCTTCTGCATACCTTGGTTGTAACAAGTGGTTATTTGAGTTGACGTTGCCATTCTAGAATTAACAAGGCATTTTCTATCAGAGAACTGCTGCTCACTGGATATGTTCCTTTTTTTTCTACCATTCTTTGTAAACCCTAGAAATAATTATATGTGAAAATCCCTGTAGATCAGCAGTTTCTGAAATTCCCAGACCATCCCATCTGGCACCAACAATCATGCCAATTTCAAAGTCATTTAATTTGTCTTTCTTTCTCATTCAGATGCTCGGTTTGAACTTCAGCAGGTCAAACAACGTCTACATGCCTAAATGAATTGTGATTAGCTGATTAAATATCGTCCTCCCTGTGTGGAGTTTGCATGTTCTCCCCGTGTCTGCGTGGGTTTCCTCCGGGTACTCCGGTTTCCTCCCACAGTCCAAAGAGATGCAGGCTAGGTGCATTGGTGATTCTAAACTGTCCCTAGTGTGTGCCTGGTGTGTGTGTGTGTGTGTGTGTGTGTGTGTGTCTGTGAGCGCCCTCAAGAGGGCTGGCGCCTGGCCCGTAGTTTTTTTTCCTGCCTTGCGCCCTGTGTTGGCTGGGATTGGCTCCAGCAGATCACTATGACCCTGTAGTCACTGAAGGATGGATGGATGATTAAATATCCGCGTTAATAAACGGTTGAACAGGTGTACCTAATAAAGTGGCTGGTGACTTTGTCAGACTCACACAAATATTTGCAAATAGTCGTTGATGCACTAGCAGAATTTCAAAAGCTATCTGGACTCAAAATCAGTTTGAATAAAAGTGTACTTTTTCCAGTGAACTCTGTAGCACACCATAACTAGTCTGGACATCTATCTAGGGCTGCAACGAATGGTTGACGTAATCGACAATGTCAACTACAAAAATCGTCGATGTGGATTTTTTTTATTGTTGATGCGTCATGAACAGAACCTTCAATAGAGGCTCCAGTCACAAAGAACCACATTGGTTTTTGTAACTGCAATGCACTACATGAACGTCTGGGGGCAATATCGTTTGTTATTGTTTGTCAAGACTGCACACATTCCTACCAATGCAAACATCCTGGAGCTGTGATGTCGCTGCCGTCTCTTAAAAGGTAAGTTTTAGTGAGTAAAGTTAGTTTCACGTGTTAACGTTGATGTTTGTACTATAAAGTCTATATCAAGGGTTCAACAATGAAGATTAACCCTTAAACCAACTCATACTTGGGGTTTAATGCACTCCTGGATGCCAAATACTTTTTAGCTGCACTTTTTAAGTAAATGTCACAATTCACAAAGAAAAAGGAGCATCACAATTACTGCAACACTGATCATTTTACACACTGCAAATGAACTGTAAATACTATAATAAAAAAAAAACTACTGCAACAATCTATTATTATATGTTCAAGGTGCAATTCACCATGATTGCAGGATTGTCTAGTGCAGCGGCTGAATCCCAGAGATTGTGGTTCTGCCGGGGCCTGCAGTGGTCGTGAGCTGGCTGCTCAACGAATATACGGCACTGACTGATCAGCTCCAGCGTGCTGGCAAATTGCACTGAGAAACAGCTTTAGCTGGTTGTGGAGTTCAATGAGTGTACGTCGCTGAATGTATGTCGCCGCATATACTCGGCTTTGGCGTGCTTCCAAATGGCACTGGAAACGGACTCTAGCTGGTTGTGGCGTTCAACAAATGTAATTTTCCCAATAAACTTGGCTCTGGCGTGCTGGCAGTAATTAGCTTGTTACATATTTTAGTCCGTTATTTTTTTATTTTGGCATAATGTAGTATATGATGTGATAAACTACAACACATTTCCTTCAGAGTGTGATGATTAAAACATCTTTCTCTGTCTGCAAAATTATTCTTGTGTATTCCTGCTACATTTACTCCCTCTAAGCATCTCTTCTCAGCAGCTGGGAACATTGTCTCATAGAAGAGGGCCAGCCTCACACCAGAGCATGTTGAAATGCTCATGTTCCTGCACTGCAGTCAGGAATGAATATATGAACTGAATCTTTTATAAACTGTACATTATTGTTTTATTTTATTTGAAGAGAAGCTTTATTTAAACTTTTGGACTTTAAGACACACCAGTGGCCATTTTTGGTTAAGTTAAATGCACTTTTTTTGTTTAAAGACTTGTTTAATATATTTATTTTTTATTGTGATGTTCACACTAATATAAAACATCTGATGTTTCATTGTATGAAAAATGCAAGTGCAAATGAGATCAATTTTAGCCTTATTATCTGATGGCTTTCTTTGCATGCACTTGGCAGCCGGTGAAAGAAAAAAATGAAAGTGCAATGCAATTAATATCAAGGTAGCATAACATTTTTCATTAGCATTAGTAATTGATTAATAATGGAGGAAGTGGTTTGAATGAAAACCTGTAGTGTATGTACCCAGCAGGAACTGAGCTAGATGACATTTGCCTAGAGAAATAACCTTATCAAAATACTGACATCATGAACCACGACAGGATATTGAAAACACAAAGAGAATAGACGTTCCCAGGAACAGTGAATCTTAAGTATTGGCACATCCAGGTTGAAGTGTCTCAATGCCAACTCTAACAAGAGTTATCTATAATTATTTTTTTAATTATTGACAAATTTTCACCCATTACATGTTTCTTCTAAAGCTTTTACTTTTTTAATGTACATCATTAATTATATTTCAGCTTAATTGATAAAGTCATCTAAGTCCCATTTGGACATAATTCAAAAGTCGTGGTATCTTTCAAATTACAGTTCTTTAAAAATGTGAATAGAATTTGGCCACAGCAGTGAGTCCTAAAGGACAGCAAGTCTAAATGTAGGCTGTTTTTGATGTACTGGTTAAGTATGAAAGTATATCAGCTAAAGGTAGTGCCTGACAACATTAATAAAATTCTAAAGCCTTTATAGTACAATAGAAACATTAACAGAACTAAAGGTTTAAATCTGAAAGCAAAATGAAAGGGGTATTTTGTGCATTGTTACCCTGAAATATAAGATTTGGTTTAGGAAAAATACTCGGATGGTCAAGTAAATAATGTACCAGAAGAAAGATTGATGTAATACATAAAATGTACTGAAGGATGACTAAGAATCAGCAGATGTCATATAAACTAGAATGGACAGTTGTTATATGCACATAAATTTCAAGGGTGGTGTCTCATTTCAAAAGGATGAGAAGAACCAGAATATAATACAATAGACTTTTATTTTATATACTAGGGGACTCTGACCCCTGCTTGCTTCGTTCGCCCATCCCCATGTTTGGTTTACCGGATATACAATTTAAAGAGATTATTTTCATGGGAATTGTTACATATGTATTATTTTCACTTTTACTTTAAAACTTTTGTAAAAACAATACTTGTCCTTTATTTCCGGCCCCGGGCGTGGTTACATCTCTTTCTCGCAGAACGTATAACGCTACTCACGTTGTGAAGGGGATGCGGCTGAACGTACGCTAAGGAGATGCCGTCGGATCATTTGCTGTCTTTCTGCTGCTGGCGAGCTGCCTGTTCTGCTTGTCTCACTGCCCGATCATTTCAAAGCCTGCACAGCAGCTGTCCATTTGCTACTTTGTGTCTCTGCTGCTCGCATTGTAAAGGGAGAGGAGGGGAGGGAGTAGTGGATGGATACTAGGGTGGCTGAATGCATGCTAAGGAGAAGCGGTCGGCTCATCTGCTGGCTTTCTGTTGCTGCTGCTGCTGTCACGCTGCCTGTTGATATGTGGAGCCTGTATAGCCTCTGTCTTTTTTGCCACTTTGTGTCTCTGCCGCTCGTGTTGTGAAGAGGGGGGTTAGGGTGGTTGAATGCACGCAAGGAGAAGTGGTCTGATCATCTGCTGGCTTTCTACTGCTGGCGAGCTGTGTGTTTTGCTTGTCGCTTGTTTGTTTTAAGAGCTGGGAGCAAGTTAAAGTGTCTCTCGTGGGACTTCAAATTGACTTCCGAGAAGATCACATCTCGTCTTCCCTAGTGTGCCTCCCCAAGATTTTTTTTATAATAGAGAGAAATCATGTGAGTGTAAACCAATGAACTGACCTGAGTAAAATGTATGGATTGATTGACACAGTATGTAAATTCAGTAGTTTATAAAATGAACCTCTTTGTATGTCTGACCATTCTGATCATTCTGACCATGCTGTAACAGACTGCTTTTAACGAATGCTCCCTGCAAGGCATTTTGCCAAGGAGTAATTAAAAGATACAATGAATAGCTTTTCTCCTGCCTGATTACTGAATTGTCCTGTTAGAGGACATTATTTTCTTTAATAAGATGTTAAATTTTGACCACACATGATGTACAGAATACATGTCCAAGGAGGTTATGCGCAAGCCTTATAACACACTGGCTAGGTTTCATCCAGAGTGCTGTCTACAGTTTTAGATTGCAGGCAACAAAAAGACATAGAAGCGCTCGAAGAAATCCAGAGAAGAGCAGCTAGGCTGACTTTAGGACTTCGGGGAATGAGTTACGAGTAAAGATTCAAAAAAGCTGAGCCTTTTTCAGTTTAAACATTAGGTGATTAAGATGTGACATGATCAAAGTGCTTAAAATTATGAAGGGAGTTAGTACAGTGGATTGAGACTGTTCTTTGAAATGAGTTCAGCAAGAACACGAGGACACATGTTAAGGACGAATTTCACACAAACATTTGGAAGTTTTCCTTCACATGGAGAACCATAGACGGATGAAGTAAGTTGCCAGGTAGTGTGATTGACGGTAGGACTTTAGGGACCTTCAAGACTAGACTAGACCTGATGTTATTTTGGAAGAATTACGTGGATAGGACTGGTAAACTTTGTTGAGCCCGTTCTTGTCTACATTTTTGTAATGATTTAATTTGTTCTCTTATTTTTGCAGTCT
This sequence comes from Polypterus senegalus, assembly GCF_016835505.1. Classification (NCBI taxonomy): domain Eukaryota; kingdom Metazoa; phylum Chordata; class Cladistia; order Polypteriformes; family Polypteridae; genus Polypterus; species Polypterus senegalus. The sequence goes on from NC_053170.1 coordinate 59,539,298, forward strand.
GAGATGCTTTTGCAGCATCAGTCCAACCCATGTATCTTGAATAAAGTACAAAAGACACCTTTGGATCTGGCGTGTGAGTTTGGAAGATTAAAGGTAATTTTTTTGAGTTTAATCATTGGTACCACCTAAGCTTTAAAACACAATGTGCTATAGACATAATGAATCCAAATTTAAGTATTTCTCCAAATGGTCGGTTTAACTAAGAAAAGAGGTCAACCAAAAATAAGAACAATTACTTAGTAATAAGGCCTTACTCAATCCATATCCTTAACACTAGGATCCCTGAAGCCTACAAAAAAATTTGTAATGCCAGGCCACCTTAAATTCCATTGCACCTCGTCATCAGCATCTTTGTTTTGCAAAAGCATCAATCAGCACAAGCAGCAAGCAGCCTGCTCTCCCTTCCCCCACCGAGCCAGCTGAAGTCAGACGCAAAATTCTCAGACCTTAAGTCTCTTATCTGGGAGTGAGGAGTCTAGAATTGTATAGGGTAAGTAATATAACATTATTTGCAATACATACATTTCATGTGTGTTCCGTGTCTACAACGATCTCGGTAAATGTTGGATGACAGGAAATGTGAGGCAAGAAATGTTGAACACATAAGTAAAACAGAAACTTTTTTCATGTTGTAGTAATTGACAAAATGTTGACGTGAAGTGTACAAATATGAAATAAACATTTTCACAAATGGTATAACAGAACAAATGCACATTTATTCAAGCATATAACTGAAGAAAAAGAAATAGCTCAATTTATATGTTGCTGTCAAAGTGTAAAAACTGAAGCCCATCTATCAATCAATAGGAAGTAGACACACGTCTGGTTGGCTGGTTCAGAGGTAAGAACTGCAAGAGATTGTGGGTTCAATCCCAAGTCCTCCTCATATTTACCATTTTCAGTCATGAGCTGCTATTATTGTTACAGTTATGGTATATGATACAGATTTCGAATCACATATATGTTTTAGCAGCTGGTGTAAATGTATGCATACTTTTAAAAGTTAGCGCTGAAGGGATAAAAGCAGACACACAAATGCAGCTCAAACATTTCTTCTTGGTGTCTTGTTGAGCAAACGGACACAGCAGTGTCTATGGTTGATCTTATCCTTGCACATGGACAGTAACATAAACATGTCATTTGAATAATTGTTTATTCAGGAAACCAAGAATAAAACTGAACAAAAAACAGTTCAGATTACATGTTGATATGAATATCAATGTGGAAGGAAACGTAACATCTTTTACAAGTGCCATAAATTTACAGATGATGTAACAGACTCAAATCAAATGTATGTTTTGGTTATATGGTAATAATTATAGCAGTTCACTACTCAAAGCACTAAATACAGAGAAGACACTGGCTTTGAACCTATTACTTTGCCATTACTAAGTGGTAGCTTATCCACTGCAACCTCTGTACAGAATTGTGACGGAGCAGTGTTACTTATGTGACAACTGGTTGAAAATGAAATGCACAAACACACACGCATGCCATTGTCTTTTATTTTAGACCGACTGAGATTTCGACTTCAGCAACATGTCAATTGAGCAGTTTCTTTTTCTTCAGTTTTATTCTTGAGTAAAAGCATATTTGTTTTGTTACAATTTTTGTGAAAGCGTTTCTTACATATTTGGACTTCAGTCCAAATCCTACACTTCATGTCAAAATTATGTTGTCATTACTATAACATATGGAAACATTTTCTGTTTTAGCTCGATGTTGAGGATTTCTTTCCTCATTTCCTCAGTCATTCTATATTACACAGATTGTTGTAGACATGGAACACACAAGAAATGTATGTATTTCAAATCACAGTATTTCATTACCTATATAATTCCTTACTAACACATTTCCAGATAAACACTTCAACACAAACTTGGAACTGTGAGGATTGCAGCAGGGCAATTCCTTCATCTGACTGAATGGGGGTGGGGGGGTGTAGCAGGCTGCATTCTGCTAAATCATACATTTGTAAAACAAAAGCAGGCTATTAGCACAGTGATCAGGAACTACAAGTTTCTTGGAGTATGTCAGGAAAATTTAACAGAGACAACAAAAAAAAATTGCAAGCCTTCTTATTCTACTGTTAAAGATAACATCTTCCTTCTGAGAGAAGTCTCATGAAGCAATATATCAATAGCATAGATTTCTTGAAATCTGCTGAACTCGCATTCCACTGCCCATTGGAATAAATCTCCATCCATGAATACATTCAGACTTATTTTCCTACATTATAAAAAACAGTTAGTGCTTCATAGTTGTATTCATATCTCTCAGAATATTTGTTGTCAGTGTCTTTCTTATTTTCAGTTAAAAGTAAGAATGTTTTGTTGATAATTTATACTGTTATTAGTTTTATTTTTATGTTAAAGAATTTTTATTTTATTGCTTTTTTTCTTCAAAGAATAATTTTTCGTTTTGAAAACAGAATTTTGACATTTTAAAAATGTTATAATTACACAGTCATAATTTTCTTTAAAAATGTTAAGTAACATGATCAAATGTTTAGTTCTTTATTTGGTGTTGAGTGTAAATGCTGTTATTTTATCAAAGTATTAGTAATGTGAATTCCCAAAGTATACTATTTTTTTGATAATTATGTGTTCATTACATTATTTTTTAGCATATCACTACTTTCTCAAAAAACAGGTTTGCACATATTGCTCTGTTTAGTGGTACAGGAGGCCTATATTAGCAAGTTTTAATCCAAGTGTGTGTGTGTGTGTATATATATATATATATATGCCCATTTAAGAGATGTTTATACTTTGAAATAAATCAGCCTTTGGGAATGCATTCACAGCCTTAAGTTGCAGTGCTTCACTATTGATTGTTTCATTTTATTTTGCGTATCCCCCTGTCCATGTTTGTAATATGCTGGTGCCCATGAAGGTATACATGAAACTATAAATGCATGTTATATGGGGAAGATAGAGAAAAGTAACAAAGAACAATTACTTTGTTATTGTATTTAACTGCACTTTTCACATATCTGTCCTGTGTACTTTACTTATGTAGATTTGGCTGTGGATAATTTTGACTTCTACTCCACTACATTTTATAACAAATATCTTTACTTTATACTCCACTACATTTCTACATGGCAATGCATTGCATGAATGGCTTGTTCTTTTTGAACAACTCTTTTCACCGAATCATGGGATTTGAATTCCATGCACAAACAAATCAATTCAGTAGTGTGCCACAGGAGTACTAAATTGCACACACAGTGCTATCAGCGTCTTCTGTTTAGAGCAGTATTTTTTATTGGGTTGCAGACATATCTGTGATTAGTTGCTGCATAACTGTGTGGCAAAATTAACAAATATTTGTCCAAGCACTAATTCTGTATCAAGTGATAAAGCACCCACTATCTATCATACTGTCAACTATCAATAGTGCAGTATGTGAAACAATGCTGTTGATAACATCACAGAAACATTAGCAGAGAGATTCTTTAGCACTAAAATATAACAAGTATCCCTACCTTCCATCTCACAACCACTGAAATAATCAAACTGAGAAGACTGACAGTAAAGACACATATAGGAAATGGGGAGAGAGGAGGAAAAGACAGACAGACGAGCTTCTGAAGTGAAGGGACTGTGGTGCTACTTTGAAATTTCAAAATGAAAATACCTGTTGCGGCATCTGGATGTGATGAGTTTTGGAGATTTGTTAGGGATGAGTCAATAGAGTAAGGTTATATGTAGTGCCATAACAGTGTTTTATACTAAACGAAGTTTCAGTACTCATGGACAACAGATTGGTTCCTCACTGCGTGTTCACTTTTATGGCATACACTGAATCTAAATCTGCATCTTAGGAACAAAGAAGACTTTTCTTTTTTTTAGTTTATCATGCCTTAGTAAGGAAGCATGCCTTCTTGCCACCCTCTTTTAAAGCAGTTTGATAAATCGTCCTAGTGGTAGTGTGAAAGATATGTTTGTTACACAACTGAGAACTGTGAGAACACCAAAAACTCAAGGGCGAGATGAGCAGTAGACATTATGCATGATGTTAGTCAGTACAATTAAACATTTCAAACTGTTCACTTAATTATTCAGCAAAATTGATCCCATCACCTGTATAAAGTGTACATAATTTATAGATTTTTAAGGAATAATTTTGTTTTTCTTTTTTTTCTTTTCATTAAATGAACTGGTAAATAGAAACCAAAGTTTAAACATTTTAAACTATTTGCAAACACATTTAGAAAAATGTATTATTAATGGTGAAACTCATTTGAAAAACATTGATTTTAAAATGTTGCTTAAGACAAGGTAAATAAGCTATATTGATTATTTTGTTAACTAATTCATTCATTAACTGGTACCATGTCATTTGACAAAGATAAGTGACCTTTCATACAATGCATTCAAAAATAATCATATTTTTGTACCACTCCCCATAAAATTCTTTCTCACAGCTTTAGTAAAGCTTAAACTAATCATTTCTACTGGCATTGATTTACCTCAGAAATCTTTTTTGAATGATAATAGTTGTTTTAGGTTTAAGCGCCAGGTGCAATCTGTGTGGAGTTTACATGTTCTACTCTTGTCTTTGTGAATTTTCTCTCAGTGCTTTTGCTTACTCCTACAATCCAAAGACATGCAGGTTAGGTTGTTTTGGCACTGCTGAATTGGCCCGAATGTGTGTGCTTGTGTCTTGAGTGTGTGTTTGTGTATGTTTATCCTATGATGGGATGGCATCCTGTCCAGTGATTGTTCCTGTCTTGCACCCAATGGTTGCTGACATAGGCTTAAGCTGCCCCATGTCCCTGTTCTGAATAAACAGATTTAGAATATGGATAAGTAGAATTGTTTTAATAATAATTTAGTCTCACACTTTTCTCTTTTAGTAATATTCATATAAGAAAATATGCTTGAAATTGAACAAAAACATTTACTTTTTTATTGTATTACAATTATTATTTGTCTCTTTCTGACTGCATTGCTACTATGATGATAATCCTCTTGTGGGGTCCCAGTATGGAACCAGTTTTCTACTTTGAATCCCTACATTAAAAAGTTTAAGAACCCCTGATTTAGAGGCTTAACACTAGAATTACCAGAGCCTATGAAAAAACTCGTAGATCCATCCCACCTTAAATCGCTTCCTAAATCCCTTCACACCTCTCCACCAGCGTCCTTTGTCCTATAAATGTGCTGATAAAGAGAAGCTACAAGCAGCTAGCTATTCCATCACCCCACCAATTTAGAACGTGCACCAACTTCTCCCAGCTCATGCCTTGATTGATTATCTGGGAGTGAAGTGGAGATTTAGAGTGGAAATAATAGATGGAACACACGCATTTCATGTCTGTTCCGTTTCTACAGTAATCTGTGTAAACACATTGTTAAATCAGAAACGTTTTTTATATTCTAGTAGTAGATGACAAAATGTAGGCATAAACTATATAATGTATGAAGCCTGAAGTCCAAATATCAAAGAAACACTTTCACAAAAGGTACAAATATAAACACAACAAATGCACTTTTATTCAAAAATATAACTGCAGAAAAAAAAAGCTGCCTTAACATGCGACATTGACACCCGTTTATTATGACCGCCTCCGTGGCGCAATAGAATCAGCTGCTGACTGAGAATCAAAAGGTCGTGAGTTTGATCCTGCACCACTCCGTTTTGAGAAGTAAACTGCTCTTATTCTTACTATTTTAGAATAAAAACATACATTTGATATCAGTCTGTAACAGCCGGTGTAATTTATGATACTTGTAAAGGTTAGCGTTGTTTTTTTTTTTTTAATAGTCAGTTTTATTATGTCAGCCTTGTTCAAGAGCCCAAACACACCCCACCCCCGCATCTGACGCTGCTGTTTTCACATAGACGCGCTATAACAGAGGTAAACTCGGCTCCCTTCTACATAGGAGCAAGAATGCACATACCATTGCTTGCATACTAAAGTGTCAGCAGACACTTCGTGGCATTACACCCATTTTTGAGCATGCCCTCTGCACACTACTTGTGACTTTAGGCTTTAGGAAGTAAGTAAATAAATAAAAGTAAATTGCGTCATAAAATGATTTCTTCAAAAACGTCACATATATTTGTCTTTTTCTTTTTTTAAAATGTGCGTTGATCACCGCCAGCATGTTGTAGCATACAGCATCTGGCCACCTGCATGTTCTTGCGCGCACTGAATAAGAGAAAAATATACAGTGCATCCTGTGCATACAGTGCAATATTATTTGAAAATGAACAGTATCGGATCGGGTGTGAATTTATGCTGTCGCTGTTAGAGTCAGATCAGAAGGGGGGCAAGGGAGAGCGTGAACATGACTGAGAGAATCAGACTGAAAAAAAGCAAACATTTAGAAATGCCATACTTTTACAGCTGATCTGACGCTGTTCGTTTTCAAATAATATTGCATTAGTGCAATGGTGTTTTCTGATTGGTACTATTCAGGTCATAAAATGATTTCTTCAAAATGTCACATGTATTTGTCTCCTTTTTATTCCGCTGCTGCGCTGACACCGTGCACCAGAAGGTGTGAGCTTATTCAGGGCGGCAGGAGCACGCTTGTACCATCGCAAGCTTTTTTTAAAATGTGCGTTAATCACCGCCAGCATGTTTTATGTAGCACACAGCAACTGGCCACCTGCATGTTCTTGCGCGCACTGAATAAACTCTTGATCTGATTCTAAGTAATAGCGCCAGCATAAATTCAAACCTGATCTGACGCTATTCGTTTTCAAATAATATTGCATTAGTGCGATGATGTTTTCACATATATTGTCTTTCTTTCAGGTGTGTAATAGAAACCACAGCATAGAGAGAAGTGTGTACAACGCTTCTTACAGGAAAAGGCGATGGAAAAAGAAAAGACGATGCAGCATCAACAAGCTTCAATTCTAAGACCTCAGCTTCCCGCAGGGAAGAAAGTACAGTACAGTGTCAGGTGTTCATTCAGTGCAATAAGAACCATAGCACAGAGAGGTGTGTACACTGCAACAAGTACACATGTTGTAAATGTAGGAAGGGCGGGTGCAATTTACCTTTATTTATTAGCTTGCTTCCTAAAGCCTAAAGTCACAAGTAGTGTGCAGAGGGCATGCTCAAAAAATACGTGTAATGCCACGAAAAGTGCCTGCTGACACTTAAGTACGCAAGCAATGGTAACAGAATGCAGTTTTTTTTTTTGGGGCACACATACACCGTCCAGATCTAAACCCTAGCCTGTAGAGTCGCTTGCGTTCCACAACTGAGCATTGCTTTCGAATGTTATTTACCTTTATTTATTTACTCACTTCCTACAGCGTAAAGGCACAAGTAAAATGCAGAGCTTCCCATATACATATACAAAGTACAGCGATGGCAAAAGTGCGATGTGCATTCTTGCTCTGACGTAGAATGGAGCCGAGTTTACCTCTGTTATAGTGTGTCTATGTGAAAACAACAGTGTCAAATGCGGGGGTGGAGTGTGTTTGGGCTCGTGAAAGCGGCTGAGATAATAAAACTGACTAATAAAAAAAAAAAAAGATTACCTTTACAAGTATCATAAATTACACCGGCTGTTACAGACTGAAATCAAATGTATGTTTTTATTCTAAAATAGTAAGAATAAGAGCAGTTTACTTCTCAAAATGGAGTGATGCAGGATCGAACTCGCGACCTTTGGATTCCCAGTCAGCAGCTGATTCCATTGAGCCACAGAGTGTGTTGTGTTATGTTTGTACCTTTTGTGGCTTTGTGCTGCTTCTGCCAAGATTGCTGTTTTGTTTGCTCTGTTCGTTCTGAAGGAGGAGGAGGAGTGGTGTGATGGCTGAACGCATGCTAAGGAGAAGTGCTTGGATCTGGTCACGATCGCTTTGCTCAAACCCCCAATCCCCCACCCCCACCTCAAGGCGCGCTACACTCTTGCCACTTTGTGTTGTGAAGGAGGGGGAGCTGAATGCATGCTAAGGAGAAGTTGACTTTGTGCTGGCTCTGTGCTGCGTCTGCCAAGATGCTTTTCAGCTTGTCGCTCTGCGTGTCAATTATTTAAAAGCCTGTACAGCAGCTCTTATCCTGTCTCACTGCCTTGTCTTGCGTGAAGTTAAAATGTTTTATAATAGAGAGATGTTACTCATATCCTTAGCCCGACATCCACATATCATAATGTGTTTACAAAGTGTGTTTTAATAAGTTTACATGTGTTTAAAGCGTGTGGGATGGGTATTTTAAGGATTAAACTATAAAAAAATGTGGTCTTTCTAGATCGCGGATTTTCACCAATTGCGGGTGGGTCTGGAATGTAACTTCTGTAATAGGTGGTAGAGGTAAGTTCAGCACTATATGCAATCATCCAATTCAAATGTTAACAGTTCACACAAACACAAGGACCATCCTTCCTACATTTACAACATGTGTACCTGTTGCAATGTGCACACCTCTCTCTCTGCTGTGGTTTCTATTACACACCTGAAAGAAAGAGATAGAAATCATTTTATGACCTGAATAGTACCAATCAGAAAACATCATCGCACTAATGCAATATTATTTGAAAATGAGCTGCATCAGATCGGGAATGAATTTATGCTGGTGCTGTTACTTAGAGTCAGATCAGGAAGGGTGGGGTAGGGAGTTACAGCGTGATCGTGATTGAGAGAGTAAAACTGAAAAAAGCTAACTACAAGTACAATAAATTTATACCCAATGTCCCATATATTTGTCTCTTTCTTTTTTTCTCCGTGCTGCATTGACACTATGCACCAGAAGTCATGAGCTTATTCAGTGTGCGCAGGAACACGCAGGTTGCCAGTTGCTGTTTGTTATAACACGCTTGAACTGGCGGCGATCAATGCACATGTACTGTGCAAGGCATGCACGGGGGCCACTGAGAAAAGAAGAGCATTCATGGCTCACCTTGCAGAGGAACTTCGTCGTTGCATCTTACTAGAAAAGGCGATGGAAAAAGAAAAGGAGGATGCAAACATCAACAAGCTTCTGTTCAAGACAGCTGCTTCCCTCAGGAAAGTAAACTGAGTCAGTCTCAGGTGCCCTTTCAATGTAATAGAAACCACAGCATAGAGAGAAGTGTGCGCATTGCAACAGGTGCACATGTCGTAAATGTAGGGAGGACGGTCCTTGCGCATGTGTGAACTGTTAACATTTGAATTTGATGATTGCATATAGCACTGAACTTACCTCTCTGTACTTCTCTTTCCTCTGCATGTACTGGAGTACAAAAGAAACCGCATACAACAACGTGGAGACTGGCAAGGTCGGGGTAAAAACACATGATCACTGATTACAATCATAAGATGATATGTGAACGAATATGAATAATGTTGCATCCATGCCACAATGTTTTCCAAAATGTACTATACAGGTCATAAAATGAATAATTCCAATATATATATATATATATATATATATATATATATATATATATATATATATATGTGTGTGTGTGTCTTTTTTTTTTTGTTTTTTTGTTAGTGCGGCTTTGACCTCATAGACCATAAGGTGCATACTAATTCAGCATGAGCTGAAACACTCAATAAAACGGAGTAAAAAAAATCAAGTGATGGTGAAATACGAAGAAGGCAGATTCACCAGCGTTTGTGTGTCAGCTTTTATCCCTCCAGATCAGAGAATGTCGAGTTCCATTGCCTGAAAACACCACTTACATCTATAGTTACTCCCAGTTTCAAAAAAAAAAAAAAAACTAACTGCATCAGATCGCTAGGGCGGTAGTATGTATCATGATCGTGACTGAGAGAATAAAAGTCCTATAAATGTATACCATCTGTTACAGACGCAAACGAAATGTATGTGTGTACTGTATAATATTAACAATTAGAGCAGCTCACTACTGAAAACGGCAAATATGGGAGGCAATCAGGCTTCAACCGGGGACTCTTGATTACAAGTCAGGAAATCTTACTGCTACGCCGCAGAAGCTGCTGTTTTATTCTTGAACCTTTTGTGAAATTGTTTATTTGGTCTTTGGACTTCAGGCTTCACACATTATATAGTTTATGCCAACATGTTGTTCTTTACTACTAAAATATGAAAAACGTTTCTGTTTTAACAATGTGTTTACACAGATTATTGTAGAAATGGAACACACATAAAATGCATGCGTTCCAAATAACAATCTGTTATTTCTACTCTGAAACACCAGCACTTCACTCCCAGATAATCAATCAAGGCATGAGCTGGGAGAACTTTGTGTACGTTCTGCAGCTGTGGGGGGATGGAATAGCAGACTGCTTGTCTTTATCGGCACATTTACAGGACAAAAGACACTGGCAGAGAGGTGCGAATGGATTTAAGGTGGGCCGGATCTACGAGTTTTCAGGTGGGTCATGCAGAGCAATCTGGCCACCTCCCTGAAGGTGGTTGACGTAAAGGGTGTCCCCTGGCCTGTCAGGACTTCTTCACGGATACAGATTTGCAAGAGGACTCCTGCAAGTTCCTGGGCAATATTTTTTGAGTTTGCCACCCAAAGGGGGTATGGCCTCATATATTTATGTCCCCATGCCAGGGGTTCAAGTGGACCAAGTCTATCCACTCCAGTGTCTGTTAGTGGCAAGGGGAAGAGAGGCATGTGGTCTCACTTGGGAAATCTGAGTTGGAACTCTGGACAAGACCCCCAAATCCACTTCCAGTGTTTTTTCTAATATGAGGTGAACCCCTAACATGTAGGAGTGTGCTAGATTATACCTCAAGTATAGCAACTGGGTTTGGGACTCACCCAGAGCCTCTGTAACCTGGTATAACAGGTCATTATTCAGCACGAAATGAGGTCTGATGGTATAAAATTGCTGGTTGGGTGGCCTTCCACTGTGGTGATGACATTCTGAGCAAACTTAAGAGAGTTGTCGTTCTATTGCTCCTGCTTGCAGACCTGTCAAGGAGTCTGTCTGGTGTGGGTCCCTTTGATGGCAGCTGGCTGAAAGGTGGGGTTATGAATGATAAAGACTTTGCATCCACTCCACCCACCTCTAGGTTGGCTACATCATACTGGTTGGCCACGCCTTTACTGCTTGCTTGCATGTTGGGGCATCACCATCAGATCGGGGTCTCCATCTATGATTGGCTTCCTCTGTCCCACCCACCACGGTGTATAACTGTCGACTTCAATCTGCAGCCAGTCTCATCCCAAGTTCAGCACAAATGGTGGAGTCGGCATAACCACCACCCACAGTCTCTGCCGCTGCCAATTGTAGAAGACCTCTTCAAATGCCTCTTGCACTAGTTCTCTCAGATGAAACCAGCGGGCCATTTTCACCCACAGATTGAAGGCCCAAGTTCTCGCTGGTCATTCCAGGTAAGCGCCATTCCCAGAACTTTTGCTCTTGGTACACCAGAGTCAGGCCGTAATGGGCAAGGATCTCCCATTTAAGAGTGGCATAATCAGCTGATGCCTGCTGTTCCAAATCATAATATGCCCTTTGTGCCTCCCCAGTCAAAATGGGAGCAAACAGGTGCGACCATCTGCACAGCAACCACTATTGCTGGGTGGCCATGTGTTCGGATATTAAAGGGAAAGTTTCCACATTATCCTGAGGGCGCATCTAGATGAGCAACTGTGCAGAGCCCTGGGTCCGGCCAGGTAGATGGAGATCTGTAGCCTTGTGCTTGGCTTCTGTGTCCAGTAGCTCAGCCTACTGTACCTGTAACTGGTTGACTTGGTTGGTGGTTGGCAAGGTGGTGGACTGGATTGGTGAGATTGGTTCAGCTGTTCTGCTATCCTACTGACTATGCCAGATGTGGTGGTCAAGGGAAGAAGAGTTGACAAATAAAGAGCATTTTGGGGTGCTAACACAGCACTCCCCATTAAGCACTATAGCTTTGAAACAAAAATAATCAACGATGGTGTGAAATAACAACAAAAGTAGTTGTCGTGTAACAAAGCGCCATCAATAGTCAGGCTTCCACTGGTGAACAAACGTTCTCTTAAATGATGTTCTCCCTGGATCGTCTCCTTGGTCAAAAATGCTTCCATTCAGGTAGCTGTCCTTTTAAAACCCCAGGACCTTAAGTTGCAGGGTCAGTTGTGGCAAGAAACTTTTATTGTGGAAGAGTTTCCCATATTTAAAGACCTTTTGTCCTTTTTTTTAACTTGTGTCCATGCCTAATCGTGTTGGGTGTTTGGGCAGCAGGAGTGCACCCTGCTGTCTAAAATGTATAAGCACCCTCTGTTGTTTTGTATGTAATAATTTTATTAAAATATTTAGTGTAAATGGTCTTTAACTTTTACCCAAGAATTTTTTACTATCGAACAAAGGGAAGGAGGTGTCATTAGACTTTACCCAGATAAAATATATTTTGTTAAATAGAAAATTAACTTTGAAGTTCCACTTTCATTATGTAAAAACAATGAAGAAACATTATTGCACCTGTTTTAGGAATGTTATTATGTAAACATTTTTTACATTGACGTAAAGAAGTGAGAGAATAACTTAATTACATTTGAAAACTTAACAAGAGTTTATGGATTAAGTAATAACGATCTCTCTTCTGGTAATGCTTATATGTAATTAACTTGTTACTGTTATTAGGAAAATATCATAGTCATACTACCAAATGTATTAAGAAACAAAATTTCCTTGTAAATTGGAACCATTTACTTCTGTTAAACACTTACTTAATCATTTTCTGCTATCTCTTTACTCACTTTTAAAAGCTGCACAGGTATCAGGGCTGGCAGCTGTTCCATGTTTTACCTCACTCCTCTTACTGCCCTACATGATTCTCCAGCCAGATGCTATATGTATTAAGCACATTATTAAGTATACGTGTAATTAACTTCTGAAACAGAAACTCTTGAAGGAAATGGCAATCTTGCAATTCACCAAGAGTCACTGCTGCAAATAGACATTTTGTTAATCGCATACTTTATTTCTGTTGCTTACTTTTTTTTTTATATAAAGTTTCAGGTGCACCAGCAATCATAATGACAACAGCAGTTATGAAAAGCACAATTATAAAATGTTACAAATTTCAGAATAAGATCTGATAACATCTTCAATTCATTACTTCTTTCTACCTGAAGTTGTGTTAAAATATAATCCACCATTGAAAACTCCAGCAAAGAAAGAAGAAATGAATGTATTAAATACTAATGAAAGGTAGGAAACTTTAGGAAAGCAAACATCACACCTCATGTATGTATGGCACGTAGCAGATACATCAAAGAAGAATTAAAAACGTGCATAGTATCAATTTACAAATAGATGCACTTGAAATGTTGTGTACCTTCCTCAAATTTCACTCTCGGAACGTTCTGCAGGAATTTAAAATGAAAGTTAAACGTGCAAAGTGGATGTATACAAGCAGGGCTGTACTCTGCATTCAGAAAACGGTGAAAATAGAAGCACAAGATTATTTGAGTGTGAAAATATGACGGACCACTGCTCTCTTCTTCTTTATGCATTGACATTAATTTTTCACTCCAATGTTAATTTTGGTTTCATGGCAGCCGGTAGCTTTCCTAACCAAGAAGAGAAAAGCTAATAAACAGACAATTTAATTTTAAGAGAGGTGTAAGCCAGAATTTACTATTGTGATGAGCAGAGAGGTAACCATGAGTTTTGTTTGTAAAGAACATGTGGCTGTGGAAATTTGCTGTTGTATTCCAGAATTGGGAATATGAAATGTTATTTTTGGCCTGCATTAAAATTGAGACACCCCGTCCCTGGAGCATTTCTGTATTTGTGCATTTGTTATTGTCTTTATTATATCTTGTGTGCATCCTTCTGCATTGTTTTTTATTGCAAATTGCTTCTGTTGAAGGATACTTGCGCCTTCAAGTGAATGAATCTCAAATTGAGTACCAAAGAGAGGCAATTGTAGGCTAGCACAGGACTAAAAATGCAACAGTGAGCAACTTCTGCAGTTTTGAAAGAAAATTACGAGATCTCTTCCTGTGTCAAGGAAAGCATCAAACAGGCTACTTGATAGTGTTGTGTCATCTACTCTTGGACAGAAAGTACAAGCAAAAATAACTTTAGAATAACCTTATTCTGTCTAATGGACTTAATGATTGGTGAGACATCTTTCAAAGTCTAGTTGTGGCACAATAATGGACGTATGGACGCTAAACCCACTAAGCAGTCCCTTTTCAAGGGGTTAATGGTGGTGTTACTGTAAGACGTATATAGCTGAAATTTCCAAGACCTGAAAAATAAACTACATGAGACAAAAAAACATTTGAATGAATAAGGTAATAAAAACAGGAATCCCTCAGGTCTTACAAAGTTAAGTTTTTAGATCCTTTCAAGGAATCTTTTTATGAGCTTTTTTAATTTTGCAATGTTGTAGTTATTTTGCCAGTGAGCAGTGCTGGGTGTGAGTGCAGCTTCTCAAACTTAAAGCTTATAAAGAGTCCGCTGTGGTCAACCGTGGAAGTTGATTGGTTGACAAATGTCACTCTGCCCAGCATTGTGAGTCCGCATACTGAGGCACTGGACTTCAGTGGAACTTTTAACTGCCTTGCTGCATTACATACCACCTTAAGCTGTATTTAATGCTCTTGGGGAGAAATAAATCTTTAGTCATTGCAGGACAAGTTATTCCAGATGGGCTATGATAGAATGGTATTATTATTGTTATAATTGTTCAATGGATATCTTTTATCTAACATATTCTAATATATTTGTCCATCCACTAACCAACCCAGCCACTATGAGCATCCATCCAGATCCTCCTTTACAATCTGTCTGCCTGCCTGCCTGTATATATTTATGGATACCTTATAAACAACAGTCACTACTGTTTTCGCATATTCTTCTTTCAACTGTTCTTTTTGATGGATATGTACCATCGAGCTAAGTAAAGAAAAAGATTTTCATTTCTACATTACCCTGAATCTACAGTATTTATAAGGCACAACTGTAAAGATAACAAGTGTAATGTTTATTGTTACCGTACTTACTGTGTTCTTACCTTTCCCCTCCAAATCAAGGTGGCCCAGTTGCTGTTGAATAGTAACATGTGTGCTGCTCTCTTAGAGGGTGGTGAGAACAAGGATGGACTAGAAACAGCCTGCAACACTCCTCTTCATCTTGCCGCCCGAAATGGGCATAAGGAAATCATTCAGTAAGCAATTTTGTTTTACTTTATACTGGAATACTGGACTTTTTTTCTGCAACTATTTTTATTAAGTTTTATAGTCTCTTAATCAGTTGTCAAAATATAGTTTTCTGGTTTAGTAAAACAATTGATAAATTATTGATATTGCACACAGGAGAATCATGTAATTTTAAAAAATTCTAATGATTGACAAAACAGATATTATATGGTTTAAATAGCTGTAACCATTTATATCTTGATCTTCCCTGAGTTCAATGTTTGGTTTTTGGGAAGAAGTCACAGGAAGGGCAGTTCAGAGAGAGACCTCCTTCCAAGTAGGCTGGGCATGCAGTGGATGCCAAAAAATGGGGTACATACAGCACATTAAACAGAATACAAGTAATCCTCTTCGCATAGCTAGCCTGCCAATTTATCATTGCCGCCTTAGAAATGTAATACAATAGTACAAAATACTTTGTTCTTGCATAGCACTCTACACCAAGTGCAAGCGCAGAATGCCACAAGAACTCTGAAGACCACTAAATACAGAATTATCACATATAAGGATTTAGATTTGTTAAAATACATCATAAACAAATTAGAAACTTAACACAAATCACAAACAACAATATCTGTCCATCAGTTAATTGTAGAACTACAGCCACATTAAAGAAAAGAAGTCAGACAAGCCAGACTCAGAGTCTTAGAGACTTCGGTCAAGTAGCCACATCCCCACTATTGGTGATTCTACAGCTGAGTTAGTGCTGGGCCAGCCAATCTGATTAAACAACCCTTCTTCCTGCTGATTCTGGTGCTCCTTTATCCGAGATGAGTTTTTCATAGGCATACAAATAAATTGGCAATAAAGCAGTGACACCAAATGCCACGTGAGGATACTGAAAAGAAAAACAAAATATGGGAAGGTTAGTAACCGTTTAGAAATATTGTATTAATTCTATTTTAGTACTAATGACTAACAACAGAGATGCAGCATGCACAGCTAATAAACAGCTCTAATTAGTGCATACTGAAGTAATGAGTCTTTCACCTGGATATAAAAGCTGAGACTGAAGTGGGAGCCTTTTGTAGTAGCAAGCAAATCATTCCATGGCTTCAGGGCCTTGTAGCTAAAAGTGCAATCTCACACTGTTGTTTTGTTAATCCTTGGAATCATATGCAGGCTGACATCTTAAGATCTTAATGTGCCCACTGTTAAAAGGAGGATTAGAAAATTTCACCTTAACCTTAACTGGGAGCCAGTGTAAGGATTTAAGAACAGGAGCTATGTGTTCATACTTTCTGGTTCTTGCAACAGCATTTTCAATTATCTGAAAGCTGTATAAAGAATGGTTTACCATATATACTTGTGTATAAGTTGGGTCTCGTAACCCAAAAAATTGGTCATAAAATCACTTACATTTTTTTTTCCATCTTCTTTCCTCCTTCTTACCAATTTCTTTTGCCACATCAATGACTTTTAATTTAAAGCCAGTTTCATATTTTCTTCTGATGGAATGCTCCATCATAAAGGGATGCTCTTACGATAAAGGTGTATGAGGGTGCGAGATACAAAAAACAAAACATTGCAAACGTTGCTTCAGGATAGTTTGGATATTAGCGTGTGGTCACTTAGGCACAATACATAGAAAAATAAAGGCACTGTGCTCCGTTGTTATGCTGTTAGGGGAGCGTTAGCATATCATAATGTCTTTAATCAATAGAGTGAGTTTTCTGCATTCTACTTATATGACCGACATTATAAAACACTGGAAATTGTAAGGTCAAATCAAGCCCCAACTTATCCGCGGGAGAACTTATCTGTGAGTATATATGATAAATAGCCAGTGAACAACACATTGTAGTAGTCAGTCCTACTACACATAAATGCATTAATTAATTTCTCACTGTCTTGCATATTTAGAAATAAATATATTTCAGATGGGAAAAAGATGTTTGGATAGTTTTGTAATTTGTGCTTTAAACAACATGCTAGTGTCAAAAATAATCCCTAGATTAAGGCCTGATTCAGTAAAGTTAATGGTGATCCGAACAGATTTAAGTAATGCCAATCAATTTTTGCAATCTGCTTCATTCTATCTAATAATTTCTGTTTTACCTGTGTTCAAAGACAAGTAGTTCTCATCCATCCCCCACTGTCAACTCAGTAACACATCTAATTAACTCTTTTAGGGCTAATTTGTTTGTTTGTTTGTTTCTTTTTAAAAAAAAGAACATAAAGTAATGGTTTAACATATCAAATCAACAAGAAATATTTATTTTTAACAAATGTTACTATCTTGCATGTTGTATGAGCCTGTATACTATATGATTTCACATACATATCACATACATGTTACACAGCAAAGTCCTGCAAAGTATGATATCGCTCAAAGCAGCCAATTGCATGCATTGCCACATTGCACTGCTAACAATATGTGTTGCACTGGTGCCTCCTTTTCAATTTTCTGTTGCTGCACATTCTCACATATATTGTTAGTGTGTATTGTAGAGAGACAATGCCACTGCCACCAAGTTTTCCGTCCACGTGAAAATCAGATTGTCACCTCTTTTCATCTTCAGCCTGTCTGGCTTCAACTGTGAAGGCATGTGTCTCCTGTTCACCCTCACGCCGCCACAAGCTCCAATTCCCCTGCTCTGTAGCTTCATGAACAATTCTGGTCATGTATAAAAAATTGTCCATGTACACAACATGACCCAATTGTTCATAGCCCTGAAGCAGCTCAAGCACAACCTGACTTGTCAAAGGACAGTTCTCTCTTTGAAAGAAATACTTTCCTGTATATTTAATTACTTTCAGGCAGAAACCAGTGTTTGATTCAGCCAGTACAAAATCCTTTATGCCATGCTTTGTGGGCTTGTCTGGCATATATTAGCAGAAAAAAGGTGTCCCTTGTATTTTATCATAGATTCATCCACAGACAAATCACGGCCAGGCTGATAAAATTGTTTATATGTTGGTTCCACATTGTCAAACAGGGGCTGAACTTCATTCAAGAGGTTTTAGCCTGGCTAACTCCTTGGGATTTGCTTCTGGTTATCACAGAAGTGAATAAAACTTTGCAGCAGCACGTACCTATCACGCGGCATAACCTGTCCAAAGCCACCAGGGGGCAAAGCACATTTGGACCAATGCTCCCTGAACTTATATCGCCAGTCTAGTCCCATCTCTATTTGTAATGCCACAAAATCCTTCATCTCTTCTTTTGTTGTGGGTTTCCACTTTGAAAAACGGGAATATGGTGCAAGTGCCACCCGCAATTCAAAACATTGCTCTGCATACCTGTTTGTCTCATCTTGACAGTAGCTGAAAAGCAGCATTAGGACAGAACAGCTTGTAGTAGTCCAGCGGCTGGTAATCTGTCGTGTCCAACAGCAAGCCTTGCTGTCTTGTAAAGTCCAGTAGCCATTTTTGGCTCCCACGGATCAATGTCTGGGTATTCCTCCCACACAAACCTTGCCTTAGGTGCATCAGCTGCGCGACATTTTGATAAACATTTGTTCTAACAGAAAGGTATAAAGGTGTTATCTACGTTCAAGTGAAGATTAACGTTATGTTTTCTAATGATAGTTCTCATTGGAAGGACATAAAGTTTAAACAGTAAAGGTCCCAATGCTAAGCCCTTCAGGGCACCACATTTATGTATATAACAGGGTGTACTGTTAGCACATTTCTTTATGCACTGGAATCAATTAGAACTAAACCAGGGAAAGACAGTGCCCGTGAGTCCAATGTCATTTTCCAGCCTGCGTAGTAAAATAGATGGTCCATGGAGTCAAATGCCACACACAACATAATTACAGTGGAATTTCCATCATCGAAGGATATCCAAATAATAAGTGTTAGTGCTGTTTCAGTACTACAACTGGAGCAGACCAGAATTTCACAAATAAATTGTGATATGTAAGGTGAGACTGAAGCTGATTAACAAATTCTTTTTGAATGAAATAGGTCTATAATTATTACGTGTATGTGGATCTAGTTCTGACTTTTTAAGTAATGATACGACAAGTGTACGGCTACAAAACCATATCATCCGTAGAAATAATCATGTCAGGTTGGGGTGCATCCACTGTTACAGTGTGTTGTCGCACCCATCACACGAAGAAATGGCTGTGAATCCTGGTTGGCAACTCCCTAGGCAGAAACGCGGTCCAGTCCCACCCTCTGGAAGTGAACATCTATCTGCTCACTTGGCCTGGTCCATCCGCTCGGGCCCTCAACAGTGAAGATCCTGCAAGCCGGATCACCCTCTGGGAATCACACCATATGCCGGTAATGCCGTGACTGACGCTTCCTCACAATGCACGTAATGTGCTTCATTTAGGACTCTGCAAGCAACCACTCATTCAACACAAACAGTACCGAAGGAGTCCAGTCTTTGTCTCAGGTTACTGGTCATATAACTCGTAACATATAGCAAGACAGGAAGCACCAGGGGCCTCATGTATAACGCCGTGCGTAGAACTATAACATGGTGTAAGCACAAAAGCCGAAATGTGTTTACGCACAGAAAAATCCAGATGCAGGAATCTGTGTGTACTCCAACTTCCACGTTCTTCCGTTACATAAATCCCGATCAGCGTGAAAACTAACGCCTGCACGCGCGCATTATGTAACGCCCCAAATCCTCCCAGAATTACGCCTCTTTGAATATGCAAATCAATATAAATCGCCCTTAAGCGCAGCCTTCTGTGAAAAGACAATGGGAAAAGCACGGGGAAAATATAAGAATTTCAGCAAATACCAAGTGGAGGCAAAGGAAAAACATACTATTTGTTCAAATAAACCGTGGTATAATCAACAAAATGAAGTTGATCGAGTGACATAGCGTGTTAGAGAAACTTGAAAGCTCACATTCACAAAATCGCACAGTGCC
The DNA here is from genome assembly GCF_016835505.1 of Polypterus senegalus. NCBI lineage: Eukaryota > Metazoa > Chordata > Cladistia > Polypteriformes > Polypteridae > Polypterus > Polypterus senegalus. The sequence goes on from NC_053170.1 coordinate 59,559,227, forward strand.
AGAAATAAAAAAGAAGTCACATATCGAAGTTGCCGTGAAAAGAAGAGTTGTAAGCCCACTGTCTGAGTGTCATATGAAAGTTTATTAGGGTACAGAGAAAAAAGGCATACGGTGGGGAAAAAGCACGAAATGTCAACTTCAATCTCGACATTTCCACTTTAATCATGTAGTTTATTTTGTCATTTAGTAGAACATTATAAACTTAATCTTACAATCGTTTGTTTAACCAGTTTCTCAAATCACATCGTAATTAAAGTAGCACGTTAAATGCTTTGTTTTGTATTTGATCTTCTACTCGTATGTGCTCTATGTGTGTGAATCACTACTTGCTTCTTAAACTGGCTCTCTTCCTCCAACTGGACACAGAGTCCATTACGTTCGTGATATTACAGCTCCCTGAATAACTAAAATACTGAGATGTATACGTGATGTCATTTTCATGATGATAGGAGTTAAAGCACATTATTAAACATGTGTTTCACTTCGATGAAATAATTTATTGCAGCAGTACTCAGGGGCTCTAGGCTTGTGGTGGCACTGGGCAGAGGAAGAATCGGTGGCTCCTTCGTCGGCCAATGTCAGTAAGGTAGCTTATCACGGTGGATGGCCACGTCCATTGCGGACACTGCACAGCAGCCTCGTGCTCATGACAAGCATTTATCTTTTATCGAAATTTGTCGCTGCGTTTTTAGCTGTGTTATTTTCTCTTTATATTCAATATATATTGGCGTGGCCGCCCCAAGAGTCCTTGCTTTTCTTTCCCCAAGTAACTGATCGCCATACAATCAGCTCTGTAATAGACGTTAAGCCATCTGTAAGCTTAGCACCGATTCTTCAAAACATTTAAAGAACATTGAAATATCTTCGTAGTACATGTTTAATTGTTCTATCCTTCACGACACTCCCAGTGAAGAATATAAATTATTTAAATGAAGTTAAAGTTTTATGTGTATAATTTAACAAACATATTTTGCTGCATTTCACCTTAAAAATGATATCGTCATCATATGTAAATATGCGCTTTATAAAGTGGCCCAGGTTGTGAGATGATATAACTGTAGTGCAAGTTTACAGTGGGGTGATTGTACTTATAAGTACAAACCGTTCTACAAGGAGCAATTGATTGAGTGCATTTAAAGTTCTTGGGATTAAACTGTTTCTGAACCGCGAGGTCTGTACAGGAAAGGCTTTAAAACGTTTTGCAGTGGCTGAGACAGCGTGTCCTTAAAGCTGTATACCGATAATTCTCTTTCCGATCAGCTGCTGCTGTGATTCACACTCCGATACAGTGATATAAATACTCCAAGTCGTGGAGTGAGAGTAATATGGAAAAAGATGATCCGCTGTGGCAACTCCTAACGGGAGGAGCTGGAAGAAGAAGTGAGAGTAACAACGCTAAAGCAGTTATAGTATTTGGAATACTGGACCATTATATTGTTACGAGTTAATTACAATCAGATGCATTACACTAATAAACAATATACGGTTAGTTTCTGTGTATTTATAAAGCCGTGTCATGAAAATAATGAGTAATCACACAAGAACAGTACCATTGCTTTGACGCTGGGTGCCGCCAGTTTGCAAAACCAAGCGGAGAACTTGCGTACGACGAGGCATGAGGTACCGTGGAAAAGTGCGTGGCTTTACGCCAAGTGTAGGTTTTATACATTGTGATTTGAACGTGGAAAAGTTCTTACGCAACATTTCTGTGCGTACGCACCGTTTATACATGAGGCCCCAGGACTCTAGAGACTTGGACCTTCGTCATTTTGCATAGATATCGGGAGCACCACACACCCCTTTCCAGCGACCTCATGACACCCCATGTTCTGCTAATCAGTCTACTGACTTCATAGGAAGAGTCGCCAGAAACATGAATGTCACTGCCGAGGTAAGTAAAAGAGTGAGGTCAACACTCTCTCCACAGACAGACACACTGCAGATGGCTGTGCCCAAAAGGTCGTTAAAGGTCTGGATCTTGGTGTTTATCCAGGATCCTCACAACCCCAAACACTCAAGACTACTCACTCAGTCTCTCAAGAGCCTCAGTTGATTCCTCAAAGATCACAGCATCGTTGGCAAAGTCAAGAGCAGTGAATCTTTCTTCAACAGATGCCCAACAGCCACTGGACCCCATGACCTTACCCAACACCCAGTTCATGCAAGCATTGAGCAGGAACACACCCCTGATGAGCCCCAGAATCAACTGAGAAAAATGCAGATCTGCCTCCACTCTGTGCAGCACTCACAGTATCGGCGTACAGGCTGGCCATGAAATCCAGCAGTTTAGAGGGGATCCACAGGGTAGCTCGATCAACTGAGTCAAACGCTTCAAGAAAATCGACAAAGGTTGAAAAGAAACTCTGCCTATATTCATGTTTGCGCTACATAAGAACCCTCAGTGCCAAGATGTGGTCAAAGGTAGACCTTTTTTTGGAGTAAAACCAGACTGCTCTGCTGACTTGTAGGATTCTATTGTGGGTGACCCAAGCAAGTACCTTATCAGGCACAGAAAGCGGTGCTATCCCCATGTAGTTGCCGCAATCCAGGTGATCACTCTTTCCTTTCCAGATAAGGATGACAAGTCCTGTTTTCCAGTCAGTTGGGATGACGCCAGTCTCCCAATTGGAAGCAAAGATTCCCTACCCTCAGCTGGTTCACCTGTGCAATCTTGATTGGGTGGTTCACGGCTAATTGGAGGATCAGCCTCAAGAATCGTGGACCCTGAGATATCCAACATCCTAGCTGGAGGGTCAGCTTTAAACAGCTGCTCAAAGTAGCCAGCCCAGTGGGTCACAACTGCAGTGTCTTCTGTAAGGACCGTTCCATCAGCCACCCTGACTGCAGCTCTCCAAGGAACAGATTCAGATGTGCATAATGCTTCGATTCCTCTGTAAGCAGGACGTGGGTCACTAGACCACAGATGGTGTGTCACTTGCTCACAGATTCCTCTAACAAATGTCTCCTTGTTTGCCCTTGGAGTACTCGCAGTCATCCTTCTCAGTTTCCGGTATAGACCAGAGTTGCCATCAAGCCATGCACTGCCGCTCCTCTCGATGATATGCAGAGTGCATTGCGAGATGAAACACCTCCTTCTGGGAATACAGTTAACACCAACACAACCCTCAGCAGCCTTCAGGGCCTTGTCACTGAAGGTCTCCCACATGACATTTCAGGATCAACAATCACACCCAAGTCCATATGTTCCTCACACAATTTGCATCCTAGTAGGTGGTAGCATGTGGGTCCTAAGCTAGATCTTCAGAGTATCCACAAGAAGTCTGTGATCAGAATTCACAAACTATGCACTCACTTCTGTACACCCTGTAGTTTTATAACAGCTTCCACTGTCTGCCCACAAGAATGTGATCAGTCTCCTTCAGTACCAAGTTCAACGATGTGGCTCAGAGAGGTGGAACCAGGATCCAGCGATCCCCAGCCCCTGACCTTTTACAAAGTCAAGGAATATGGAGCCATTTTCACCACGATCACCAGACCCATGGGGACCAACACAATCGTCATAGTCAGCTCTGTCAGTGCCACTGGTCACATTGAAGTTACCCATATCAAGAGGAGTGTCACCTTGTGGGCACCCATCCACCACAGAGTGAAGTTGTGCATAAAATGTCTCATTCACTGCAGTTGAAGCATACACTGAGACAACAGACAAGGCACCCAGCGAATGCCTTAATTTGAGTCTCTCATTACTCTGGTTGAAAGGAGTGACATCGGACACCATTGGAAGAAGCAGATCCACCACAGCAACAGTTACTCCCTGAGTTTGACAGCAATCAGATCTACCAGAACAGTAAAAGGTGTTCAACCTACAGTCATCTGGCCAGTCCCATTTCTTCTTTCTTCAGACAGTGCTGCCACTGTCTGGTGTTTATGAAGCTACTTCAACAGCAGAGGAAGATGATCATCATGCCGTGGCAAGAGGTTTCATCCACCTAACCGGATGGGCCACCTCAAATTGGGATCCGAATGCTGTTGTGTAACGGGCGACGCCTCAGCACCACACAAGTTCTAATCCCCAATGGTCCTGACCCCAGTTGGCTCTTCGATGGTTTTGATTTTTCCAGGGATGGGGCTCCTGAGGGCTTTCCCCCCATCCCCTTCATGATATGAGCAGCCTTCCTATGGGTGGCTGTAGTAGAGCTACTCCCATGGAGAGCAGAAATGAGTCCTGTTTTTCATCTCGGAGCTGTGTGAAGTTTTTTTATGATGGCAATCCTGCCACCAACCCCCATGATTTCCCTGTAAGTTGGAGGACCGTTGCAGGGCCGGCTGCAGTTTAGCGTTATACCCAGGGAATAATAATTGATTATTAAAAATGTTGACAATGATCACTTTCATCAATTGCTTGATTATGTCATTAAGCTGCGTACTCTGTGCCAGGCATTTGCTTCACTACTTCATTCAGTTATGAAGACAGTTGAAAATAGGTAGACAAGTACGCAAGTGTCAGAAAAGACGGTGTGACCAAAGACTTAAAGAGTTTGGGAGTAATTTACTCTGAACCCAGAAAGAAGAAGCTGTGAGATGGGAAATGTGTAGTTCTGACCATGTATGCCTTTTATGGATATGCACTAACATTGCCGTAAATTGAATGTTACGTCAGCGTTATGTGATACAGATATGTGAACACAATATAGGCCAGGCATAATGACATGACTTCTACTTTGAAATGAGGAATAATTTGAATCATAATCCAACCCCTACAATGCAAATAAAACACTAGCATATGCAACAGAGCTTTATAATAGGTAAATAAAAAATGTGTCATTAGCCTCTAGCTAGTAAATATTCAGATTTTAACTTTTTTATTTTATTTATTTATTTGTTTTTTTGATGCGGTCATTCTGCAAAATTATAGTGCTGCATTAAACACTTGTGTTCAGGTTGTGAAGAAATGTACATCCTTGTCCAAGCAGATAACTTTTATTTTTGTTTTAGTCTCATGTGCAATTGAAATCAAAATCTCAGTGTAGGTGCAGCAGTGAATCCCACAGCACATCAACCGCGACTGAAATACCCATCGCTCACTCTGAGTCAAAAGGCAGAAGCAGGGTGGAAAAGTGAAAGTTCCAGACTAGTTGGCTATCAGACTTCAACTGGCTGTTATACAATCTGTGAGGAGAAGCGATAATGTGCTAGTGCTTCTTCAGCAAGCCTAATGAAGCCAGTAAAACAGATTTTGTGTCAGAATCTCAGCTTTAAAGCATGAAAATCTAACAGCATGCTTCTGACAGCAATTGACGCGTAGCAGGGTGTGACAGTGGGTTGGCTATAAGCAAATATGCCACAGAATCTGCGGTGGTAAAAGGTTTCCAGAGACAAAGTAGACTAAAATAAAAAAGTTAAAATAAACTCTGTATATTACATAGCAAATTAAATCTTGCTTTGCTGCAAAAGGAAAATAATCTGGACACTTCCGCAACATATGACAACTAATTTTAAACATTACTGCTAATAAAAAAAAAAAAAAAAGAAAAAACTATTGAAGTCATGATGGTGCAACAGATTCTTCTGTGGTGGAATATTATGGTGGTCAGATACAGTATTTACATGATGCTTTGCCAGTAACTGAAGAAATGTAATAACTTAAATTACATGTTTCATTTTGAAGTATGTGTTTAGTGTAATTATGAATGTAAGCCAAGTTGCAAGTTTAGTTAATTTATTGAAAACTGTTTTTAAGGAAATCTTGTATGTGTGTTTTCATTGCATAACCAGAGCCAGAAGTGCTACTAAGTGTTTTATTTCTACTTATTGCTATTTATTTTCAATGTATCATTATATAAATGTTGTATAAAAACCTACAGTGCATCCGGAAAGTATTCACAGCGCATCACTTTTTCCACATTTTCTTATGTTACAGCCTTATTCCAAAATGGATTAAGTAAATTTTTTCCTCAGAATTCTACACACAACACCCCATAATGCCAACTTGAAAAAAATTTTACTTGAGGTTTTTGCAAATTTATTAAAAATAAAAAAAATTGAGAAAGCACATGTACATAAGTATTCACAGCCTTTGCCACGAAGATTAAAATTGAGCTCAGGTGCATCCTGTTTCCCCTGATCATCATTGAGATGTTTCTGCAGCTTAATTGGAGTCCACCTGTGGTAAATTCAGTTGATTGGACACGATTTGGAAAGGCACACACCTGTCTATATAAGGTCCCACAGTTGACAGTTCATGTCAGAGCACAAACCAGGCATAAAGTCAAAGAAATTGTCTGTAGACCTCCGAGGCAGGATTGTCTTGTGGCACAAATCTGGGGAAGGTTACACAAAAATTTCTGCTGCTTTGAAGGTCCCAATGAGCACAGTGGCCTTCATCATCCGTAAGTGGAAGAAGTTCGAAACCACCAGGATTCTTCCTAGAGCTGGCCGGCCATTTAAACTGAGCGATCGGGGGAGAAGGGCCTTAATCAGGGAGGTGACCAAAAACCTGATGGTCACTTTGTCATAGGTCCTCTGTGGAGAGAGGAGAACCTTCCAGAAGGACAACCATCTCTGCAGCAATCCACCAATCAGGCCTGTATGGTAGAGTGGCCAGACGGAAGCCACTCCTTAGTAAAAGGCACATGGCAGCCCGCCTGGAGTTTGCCAAAAGGCACCTGAAGGACTCTCAGACCATGAGAAACAAAATATTGAACTCTTTGGTGTGAATGCCAGGCGTCACGTTTGAAGGAAACAAGGCACCGCTCATCACCAGGCCAATACCATCCCTACAGTGAAGCATTGTGGTGGCAGCATCATGCTCTGGGACGTTTTTCAGCGGCAGGAACTTGGAGACTAGTCAGGATAAAGGGAAAGATGACTGCAGCAATGTACAGAGACATCCTGGGTGAAAACCTTCTCCAGAGCACTCTTGATCTCAGACTGGGGCGACGGTTGATCTTTCAGCAGAACAACGACCCTAAGGACACAGCCAAGATATCAAAGGAGTGGCTTCAGGACAACTGTGAATGTCCTTGAGTGGCCCAGACTTCCGATCCGATTGAACATCTCTTGTAGAGATCTTAAAATGGCTGTGCACCGACGCTTCCCATCCAGCCTGATGGAGCTTGAGAGGTGCTGCAAAGAGGAATAGGCGAAACTGGCCAAGGATAGGTGTGCCAAGCTTGTGGCATCATATTGAAAAAGACTTGAGGCTGTAATTGCTGCCGAAGGTGCATCGACAAAGTATTGAGCAAAGGCTGTGAATACTTATGTACATGTGATTTCTCAGTTTTTTTTTATTTTTAATAATTTGAAAAAACCTCAAGTAAACTTTTTTTCACATTGTCATTATGGGGTGTTGTGTGTAGAATTCTGAGGAAAAAAATGAATTTAATCCATTTTGGAATAAGGCTGTAACATAACAAAATGTGGAAAAGGTGATGCGCTGTGAATACTTTCTGGATGCACTGTATATTTTCTTTAAAGTATCTATAAGTAGTTAATTTAAAAAAGTACATTTCTGAAAATTTTAAACATTTTTTTTATTTGGTTACAAGTTCCATTTCATTCACTTTGTGTTTAATTTCAAATTAATTTGAATACAATCCAATTTATCAATTGACAAAATAATTGCTTGTCAATCAATTATCAAAACAATCGTTAGTTGTAGCTCTAGATAACTGACACTTTTAGTGCATCAGTAACTGCATCATTCTGTAATGAGCTATTGATAATGCTAAGAAGACCCATTGAGCATTTTCTAGTTTTGTTGGCACTGTGTTTAAGGAATAGTTAGTTGGTTTCATTTTAGAAGTGAATGTTAATACTCCGTGTTCTGTTACAAGATTCAAATTTCTAAAGTGGTATATGTAAGGTGAGACAGGGTTTGCTGTGCTAGTATTAGGTTTGCAATGTGGTGCTAAAATCTGGGATCTATTCGATTTTCTCATTAAAGAAGTTCATAAAGTCTGTACTTTTAATGTCTGTTTATATTTTATAGTGTGGTTCTGAATTTCCATTTGTTATACAGGGTGACACAGAAAAATGGGAACTTTTGAAAAACCCAATAAAAATAGAAGAAATCCAACAAAAAGCAATTGAACCACTACAATTTCCTTTTTAAGAGACAGTAATCCAAATTATTATATTATTGTCTGAAAATTACGTCCTGTAGATGGCGTCCTCCTGTACGTATGCATTCTTCCAATCTGCTTTTGAGGATCCCCATTGATCGCTGCAACATCTCAGCTGGAATACCACGAATTTCGTCTTGAATTGTTTGTTTCAATTTATTCCGTGTCCTTGGCCGAGTCGTGTAGACCCGACTCTTATGGTAGCCCCACAAGAAAAAATCATAAATGGACAAATCCGGTGATCTTGAGGGCCAGGGAATGTCACCCAATCTTGAGATGACACGGTTACCGAAAAATTCTCGCACAGCTGCCATTGATTGCCTTGCAATTGATTACTAAATTACTAAATGACGAGATTGTTTACAGCTCAAGGTCCCTGTTCCGCAGTGCTGCCCATTGTACATGGCTGCCACTACACATTTCAAAAGTTCCCGTTTTTCTGTGTCACCCTGTATTAGTCACTTTTCTAAACAGTACACACGGATTATTGTTTTTGTTATCTATTATTTTATAATAGTAGTTTGAGCTGGCTTTAAAAATAACTTTTTAAAAATTTTTTAACACACTCTATCCATGCACTTCAAAAGACCTTGCTCTCCATCTATTTGACACTCTTAATTTTAAGAACTTGATTGCTCTCATTAAGGCAGAGTGAGTTTCTATGTGCTTTAATCACTTATATTTTAGGGGGAGTTACTGAATCCAGAGCCTCTCTGAATGTCACAATATAATTTGATGTTAGCAGATTGAAATGTTTTTCTATTAATACCTAATATCACAAATTCTGAAGCAGAGTTCTAATCTAGATAGTGCACTGTCTTTGTTTTCATATTTGAATGTATCAGTAAGGGCAGAACCAAATCAAACGTAATTATGTAGTGATCTCTGTAGGTTATTATTAGAGCTAATAATGGGATGTGATTTAGAATTGGACCATTGACAATCTAACAAAATCCTACTGAAATTTATAAATAAGTAAAACATTTGTTCTTCTTTGATATTTTGGATATGCAGCATTTCATGGACCAATTACTTCTGGAGGAAAACAAAGAAGTGCTTTGGCAGATCCTGTAAATCTCCTTCCAGTGACAAACTGGATGGGATGGTGCAAGAAACTCCGAGCCACCAAATTTAAAGTTGCAAACACAGATAACATTACATGGGCGGGTGTGAAATCCTGCCTGTGTATGTTCACATTCTTCTGAACTCTGCACCCCACCCTCACTGAGAAGCATGACAGTTTGTTCACATTTAAGAATTGTACATGTAATATTCAGAGGCAGAAGAGTAGTTTTCAGAAGAGCAAGTACAGTACACTTGTGAAATTTAAATTTGTCTTAAATTATTAAGTGCTCTTTTTCACAGTGATCTTACTCCACAGGTCATCTCTTCAACCAGTATCTCTAGATTGATGAAGGACTGTATATATCTGTTTGCAGATTCCTTATCTAAGGAAAAGTGTCAGATTTACTAAGCCAGGTATATGCAAATCTTATACGTCTGGATACAATAAGACTTAAATGCTCCTGGCACCCTTTGAGATTTAAAGTCTCAGAACTCGTTAGGTTGTTAGTCTGGCCAAGAAGTGTCATTATGAATTTTCAGTTTTGATGACTCTTCTAGAGCCTAATAAATTCTTTGACTCTTCAACCATTGTGCAACATTCAACAACCATGGGGGCTCTTCTAAGTCTATAGTCAGTTCTTGCATTGGCTAATGTCTCTGTTAGTGAGTTCGTCATAAGGGACCAACAAACCTGTTGTCCTAGTTATCCAAAAGAAGATTTCCTGAAGAACTTTGAGGATCATCAATAGGCATAGAAAACAGTTTGCTATAATTATTGCTGGTGGATATGGTTTAGCAACTTAGAAATATCAAGATTTTTATAATCTTTCCCAAAGAAACAGTGAAGTATTTACTAAAAAACTATGTTCTACATGGCACAAGTAACACTATGTTTTGCTTTCATAATTTTCAGAAAATTTTGAATACATTTTTGGTAGTACTCTTGAGTAATTATATCAGGTTAGATTTTTGGCATTATATATTGTCACGCTTGGGTCACAGAATTGCAGAGAAACTCAGGAGATTGTAGAGACAGGAACTTTATTCAAACACTTCAAACAAGCATGTCTCTTTTAGAAGTAAAAGTTAGTTCTCAATTTAAAGAATAGACAAACTTCATAAGGGTGCACAATCGGAGCGGGGCCCCCAACAGGAGCAGAAGATGTCTGGGGGAACAGAGAAAAACAAAGCAATCAGCCAAGAAGGACAGGTGCTGTTCAGGCTTTTAAGTATGTGAAGTGCCACGTGAAAAGCATATCGCGCGACAGAGCAGCCACCAGTAAGCCCAGCAAGTAAGGGAGCAATGTGAAGGTAGTCTATCAGTGTTTTTAAGATGTTTTTTTTGAGTAGTGTCTGTGTCTTCTAGGGGTGCGTTCAGCCCCCCGCTCACAATATACAGTAAATATTTTGAGCAAGACGGGTTATGCCTTTATCAGTAGCAGTTTCTTTCATAACCTTTTTCTTTTTGTTTATAAAATGGCAAGTACCATACTAAATTAATTTTATTATTCCTGTATGTGTTACATCACAATATATATGCAGTAGTCACATTTTACTGTGTATTTCCTATGTTTTAGTGGGCCTTTAATACAATAGTATACTTTAGTGTGAACTCTGCTGTGAATGTGTGATTACTTTTCTCGTGTAAAACATGTTAAAAATGATATTTTCTTTGTTATTTACTTAATCTTTGTTTCTGTGTGGTATTAGGATTTATATGTCAGTAAGACAGTATTTTAATTAAATTATGCAGGACATGCCTAATTCTATGGGACATCATTTTTGTTACCTCTGCCTTTTATGATATGGTTGTGTTATCAGTCTGCATTTTAAAAAGTTTTCTTGTTCTTTTATTCTGTTTCTAGGATATTGTTGAAAGCTGGAATCAGTATCAATCGAACAACCAGGGCTGGAACTGCATTACATGAAGCTGCCCTGTATGGAAAGAAAGAGGTGGTTCGACTTCTTCTTGATGTGAGGGAAACAGTAATAATTACCCTTTATATGATGATATAATATAGTTGATTCCATATTGGAATAACTACTTTAGTAAAGCACGATCATGACAAGGAATATGTAATGATATGCTAGACCCATTTTAAGTAATTTTCTATCCTGAAGGAAAGAAGTTTTCAGCCTGTTTTATATGTATTCTTTCTGTGATACCTACATTATACAGCTAGGTAGGGTGCATCACTTTTGTTAATATCTAATAGGTAAGCTACATTTTATAATTAAGTTTATCTGGCATCAATGACAATCCACAATTATTCCACTCTCATGTTTTTCTAGACAGAAACTATATTTTATAGTGATTTGTGAGTTGAGGAGGAGTTTTTGGATGTTGTTCAGCCCAGAACATTTTGGAAAGTACATCAAGTTTATAAAAAGTTTAGAAATTTTTACACAACTTTGTTTCAGTTAGCTCTTCTAATTTGCGGCTAAAGCCATGTTCTGCACCACCAAGCTAATTCCTAAAGCTGCTTGTATATTTGTAAAACCTTCCAATTCTTAATTTTTTTAATTGTTTGGATAATACTAGCCACTCAAAGGCTAGTATTAAAGGGTGATCATCTGCCTCTTTTAAAAGTGATATGGAGATAGCAGGATCTAAATAGTATTGCATCATTTGCATGTTTTTCTCTTCCACTGTGTACCATTTTTCCCATGTGAATCCAATGAATAAGACAACAAGTAATTCTTTATTTAAGGCTTAGGAATGAACAGAGTGGGCATACTTTTCAAATTCTACAATGCATGGGAAAGTGATAGAACTTGTAGCATTTTTGTCATGAAATTTTTGCACTGCTAAATATTGGCAGACTCTCAGAAGAAGCTGGCTGTAAAATAAATCATATAGACAGTATGTATATGTTTGAGCTAGAGATAGAGGGATGTGATCAAACTATTAAAGAGCAGTTCCTATGATGAGATCCACATATTTGCTTAAACCAATTGAACTGGGTATGTAGCAACTGCTGAGACACTGGAAACATCCTGGCTTGGTTCAACTGTAAAATAAATTAGGCGAAGTGACTGCAAATGATGTTGCTTCTGATCCCAAGGGTTTGATGTAAGACAGAGCTGGTGGCGTGAATGTATGGGCAATGGATAAGGTAGAGAAAAGATCATTAGAGGTGCATGGAAGGTGCCATCAAAGATCAAAGCAGTGTTGGAGGTTGACCAATCAAGGGGACAGCCTTCTGTTAGGGATGATCCAATCTGGGTTTTTAAAGCCGATACTTGTTTCCGATGGGAGTGTTAGCTCCGTGGATATATGTTCTTTTATATTGCAGCGTTTTAATAAACCTTTATTTAAATAAGTATAAATTATAACGGCGATATCCCTCTTTTTGGCGATAGGCGGCGACAAAGTCACAGAAAAGACAGAATATACTTAGCTTGTTTAATGTGGCTTACGTTGCTTTAAAATGACAGGGAAGACCAGTCACATTTCTTTTCTAACCACCGGGGATTTGGTCGTGTAGAAATGGCTTTTCTGTCACAACAGAGGTGGCTTGGAGTCTATGTCTTACACTCCCGCAGGTCTTCAAAGCTTGGCAAGGTTCCAGCGTTCTTTTATATTGTGTCCACACGATCACATCCCCCAGTACAAAGCCAAACAAGGTAGACAAACTTAGGCTAAGCAGCAGATAGTCAGATCATATAACACTTAGGCCTTTTAGGTCTGACAACAGCTGTTCTTGTCTATCTTAATGCTTTGCCTATCCCAGCACTTCTGAAAGTTGACACCCTGTGCTAAAGCTGGCTCAGCTCTTCATGGCATGTTATACAGAAAAAGAATGAAAAATACATTTAAAGAGATCTAAAACAGATACAGTGACACAATTCTTAATATTATAACAACCTTAGTATAACAGACCACCCTTTGTCACTGGATCTGTGACAAAACAATCCCTGAGAGTCTTATTCACAAAGCAAAAGGTACTCCGTCCCCCATCACAGTGTAGATATTTCAAGTCATTTATGGACATGTAAGATGTAATAGCACTATAGCTTCTGTACCATTCATCTAAAACCAGCATAAACATGGACAAACAGTTACATTTAACATGCTGTTATCAAGTAGTGATCACTGTATCTCATCAATGGTGTTAGTGGAGATTTTTGCCGTTATTTCTTACATAGTCTGTGTTGTGTCTACATATTACTGAATTCATGCAGTGGGTGTCATAGCATCAGATTATCTTAGAATCCTATATAGCATCTTGATGGATTACTATTCTTTGGCACTCCTATCATTTCTAGCTTCAATATGTTGCTAGATGTACCCCACCCTTTGGTGTCTGATCCCTTTATGAGTTATAATGGTTGTAACATAACTCCGATGCTATTCTAGCTTCATTGCTATGATTATTAAGTGTTCTTAACTAGTATTATTGCATAATTGTTCATTCACTATCTGTTATCCTCCCCAACTTCACTATCAGATGTTCTATTCCAAGTTAACAATTTACAAGTTCACATCATTGATAAATCATGCATATCCTCATACCTTTGAACCCTTCTTATAATAGTTTCAAGTATATTCCTAGGCTTGCTATATATATATGCCTTGTCCAACCCAGTGGTTTGTTAACAATGTCTCTTTCTTGGTGGCTTTGCAGATTGGTAACTGTGCAGATCCGTATGAACAAAGTGTGACTTTTTCAAGACACTAAAGTTTTTTTTTCTTACTGGAACAGAAAGTAAACAGTCCTTTTACCATTAGGAAGCTCATAAGATGAACACATGGTGACTGTCCCTTTTTAGCAGAGGTGCATTTCCCTCTAGGTTTGCACTTTATCCAGTGGTCATTCATGGGAGCCTTCAACAACTGTCACATCGCCTCAGTGACTACAGCCTGTCCTTGAAGTCCATAAAACTTGTCTTAGTAGTAAAAATGTCTGCTCACATCATGGCATCAAGTTTGAGTAGCTGGACTTACAATCTTTCTTTAGCTCTTCACTCTGTTCCCTCTGGAAAAGCAAGTGTTTCTTCACCAGCTATTCTCAGGTATGTGCAGCAGATTAAAAGTCATTAGTGCAGTACAGTCTCTGTAAATCTTCGTTTGTGTGTACTCCACCTGTTACTTCATTGATAAAACTTTACCACTGAATGGAGAGGCTTTAACCACTAAATTTAGTGGCCAAACTTAAACCACTTGCTAGGCTAAACTAGAGAAGGGTGAAGGTAGAGCAAATAGATAACATAAAGCAATTATTTCCCAATCATATGTATCATACAAATGCAGCATTATACATGACAATTCTAGACCCGCAGTTCAGTCTCATAAAATAACAGTAAGAAAGAGAGTAATACATTTAAACTATGCTAGTGACAATGTGTCTTCAGTAGGATCATACATTACACAAAATTAACACATTGCCTCAGTTATCCAAGTGTTTTAACTTATAACAGGATGTTACATACAATGGTTCTAATGTATAACTGAATAATCCATTTTGCTATGTGCATTATCACTGAGCATTAACTTAATACATTGATGTAATAACAACTCTTCCTAAAATTAATCACTTACAGAGACAAATCAATACATGTATTTCAATTCTAATACATTTTGTAATTACTGAAGTGATAATAATAATCATTTGTCATACATCAAAATATGTAAACCTCTATACTGTTTTTTTTTTTCATGAAGACAAAAATCAGTCTAGTGTTCATTTGTTTGCATTTTTTCATTTAAACATTTAACACTTGCACTAAATCAGCATGCAAGAAAATTATTCTAATAGCTGCTGTTCATTAATTTATGATTGATAAATATTCACTATCCTTTGATTAGATTATTTCTAATTGCTCTGCCCAAACTTACTATTAAGCTATTTTTTGCAGCTTGTATAGAAACATAGTTTGTGTTTTTCATTCGTTGGTCACTGGATTTGCTGAATCTGGGAAAAAAAAGAACATCTATAGATTTTAAATGCAACTTTTATGCTTATAATCCTTTTCATGAAATTCAGATTTGAAAATTCTTCTCTTTAATTGACCATGTTACAAGCTATTCTGAGATTCGTCAAGGTCAATAAGTCATGGCGTTATTTAAACTCTGCATCTGTTTGCAGGCTTCAAAGACACAGACCAGGCACAGATTGTGTTATCAATCACCAGTCATAATCACTATTGATATTCACATGTATTACATTTAACTTGGAATATTATTATATGGGACGTCTCCCATTTCTACAGTTTATTTAACATTCTTAGTCAGCTGACAAACATAGAAAGACAGACTTACAAATGACATAAACACACATCTGCCACCCCAGACTCTGAATAAAGATAATTTATTCGTCTTTTATTTTCTTTTCTAGATTCTAAACTCTGCTTCATGTCCAAGCAGAATTACTTGGCTAAAGCAGAAATTCGTTCACTAGAGAACAGACAATCAACCTTCACTCGTTTCAGTCATTTCTAAACACAGTATTTGGCAATTGCTTCATTCTTTCACATATATTCACGTTCTCTTTTACAACAATACTTCATTCACAGAATAAAGTTCTCGATCTCTAGCAAACGTGCTATAAACTCACTCGAGGTTGTGCTTTTTTGTTTATCTATAGGGTTTCACCATGCAACATACTTAAGCACGTCTTTTCCTTCATGCTTACTTAACAAGGAAAACATACATGCTTGAACCTTTATCTCGTATCACTGGGCAAGTGTGCTAACCACTGCGCCACCATACATTCCCTTAAGAGTTCCCAAAATACATAACCTCCATTCATGCACAATCGGGCACATCCTACACATTCACGAGAACTTGTCTCCCTTATTTAGTATTATTAAAAGAGCATTTTTCCTTTAAACTTGATCAGGGTTTAAAAGAAAAAATGTTTTGTACGTTTATAAATTTAAACAGAAGTGGAGACATTCTATTTTGATTTGCTTTAAACCAATTAAACATATCATTATCTTTCTTTGTTTTATGAGAAACTGCCTCATGTTTTTAAGTTCATACTTATCCAATTAATCCCTTCTTAAAACAAAGTTTGGCCAGTACTTACCAGAAGGTACAAAGGCATGTTTCTCATTGTAAGTTTCATCCCCAAATGTATTTATTCTTTTTCCGCTTTGTTGTTAGAGCTGTTTTGCACTTTAGCACTCTTTGTACACCGTTTTACAAATTCTTTTTAAACATTAGCTTATAACGTAGGTTCGTTATTTAAGCCATTTTTAAAAGGCAATTTAATTATTTCTGTGCGTTTAAACACACACAGCGATTTCTTAAAAGTACCAAAATAGTTGGGGTTTTGCCAAAACCTTTAAACTTTACCCTTGTAGGTAGACTGATAGAAACAGCTGTCGGCTTGCAGACTGCATTTGCCACGTGGACGAAGCTTGTATTTTTTGCATCGGGCTGCTAGGATGCCATTAAAGATTTCTACAAATTATTTTAGCGATCGCGATTGAGACGTTATGGATTCTATCGCTGTTGATTTTATTTCATCTTTAAGTTTTTTCAGCTCCGCTGGATTATTATGCAAACGGCAAGGTAAGTGCATTGCCAGCATGTCTATCTGCCTGCTGCAACTAAATACAATAACGCGCCGTTCTTTATAGTTTTTCAATATTGTTTTCTACTGGCTAGCGATATAATTTATTTATATAACAGTGTTCCCTATCACAGCATGTACTTTTCTAGGTAGATTTTGGGCTTCGTATGGCAGTGCATTAATCTGTGCTGTCCACCTGGGTGCCCCTTGGCTTTATTTTGCACGACTGGTCTCGCGTCTATAATTGTACAATTTTCATTATTATCCGTTAGCGCTTCTCCATCCCCTTCGTCGTCTTCCCAGATATTGTCGTCACTATCTGAGTTATGTATACTGCCATCCCATGTTTCTGGGTTCCAATCGCCTTGCATTATGGCTCGTACTTTAAAAGAGGAAACAGGGTGTGTTTTGCCTTTTTTACGGCGCTTAGCATGCACTAAACGGACAGCTAGCGTAGTACATTTAGCTTCCCACTCGTTCACCCGAGACGTTGCATTTTCCATGCATTCTCGAGTTATCAGTTGCTTGTCTTGTAAGTTTTCTATTTCTTGTTTAAGTTCCCCACATTCGATGATCATATTCTGCAGTTTATAATCCAACTCACGTACTGCAGTTAATACAAGCCAGCCGATCTCACCGGCTGCTGCTTGTTCCTTGTTTCCCCTGCGCTTCAGCCTGAGCGCCAATACCGCCTGTTGGACATTTGAAGGAGTCACTTCTCCCTCTAACTCAGGCCATGCAATTGGGGATGTATAATTATTAAATAACTCGGCCATGGTTGTCCATGACAGTGCACGCGACCAACCAGAAAATTGGCTGAGCCCACCTCTTCCGCTATTATCCAAAGCATATGTTTTAAAAATATTCATCATAAAATTATGCTTTATGAATATTAATTTTGGTTATTAAATATTGCTACAATCCTACTCGCAGCGCCAATTATGTTTCCGATGGGAGTGTTAGCTCCGTGGAAATATGTTCTTTTATATTGCGGCGTTTTAATAAACCTTTATTTAAATAAGCATAAATTATAACGGCGATATCCCTCTTTTCGGCGATAGGCGGCGACAAAGTCACAGAAAAGACAGAATATACTTAGCTTGTTTAATGCGACTTACGTTGCTTTAAAATGACAGGGAAGACCAGTCACATTTCTTTTCTAACCACGGGGATTTGGTCGTGTAGAAATGGCTTTTTCTGTCACAACAGAGGTGGCTTGGAGTCTATGTCTTACACTCCCGCAGGTCTTCAAAGCTTGGCAAGGTTCCAGCGTTCTTTTATATTGTGTCCACACGACCACATCCCCCAGTACAATGCCAAACAAGGTAGACAAACTTAGGCTAAGCAGCAGATAGTCAGATCATATAACACTTGGGCCTTTTAGGTCTGACAACAGCTGTTCTTGTCTATCTTTATGCTTTACCTATCCCAGCACTTCTGAAAGTTGACACCCTGTGCTAAAGCTGGCTCAGCTCTTCATGGCATGTAATACAGAAAAAGAATGAAAAATACATTTAAAGAGATCTAAAACAGATACAGTGACACAATTCTTAATATTATAACAACCTTAGTATAACAATACTGAACACCAGTTTCTTGTTACTTGATTAGCCAATTCCGATTCTGATTTTTTTTTCTTTGTCACCTTAAAAACTTTACACTAATCTCCTGCATAACCAAACAAATAGAAGTCTACTGTCCTATATTAAAGTGTATTTTTATAATTGAACTATAGGCCGCATGCGTTAATTGTTAATTTTTTATTAAAAAATGAAATTCTGTAGGCTTACTGTTCAGTGGCCATAAAACACTAAAATAAATATTTTCTTAAAATACATACTTTACTTCTGTACACATTTTATTAGTTATTAACCCATAATATGTAGGCATAAAAAAAGCTAAATTTTTATATAATTACAAGCTTTTATATTGTTTTCTTTTTTCTGTAATATACCTACGTGAACAAGGCTTAATTAAAAACGTTGCTTTCATCATTTCTCTAACAAAATATTGTGGGCAGTAGGGGATATTCCATCTCCCCAAAACGAACACAAGCAGGTACAGACACAGATTAAAAGGCAAAGAGTCTTTTATTTTGGGAAAACTCTTCTATTATAAAAATTTCCCAGCACCTCGGCCACAAGGACAGCAAAGACAATACAGCACACTCTGTCTTTTCCCCTCTCTTTCATCCTCCTCCTACTGACTCAGGCTCCATGATGTGAGGCAGGCATATCCTTTTATTTTAACCGCTGCAGAAGTGCTCCCAGTCTTCTGCACATTTGGGGCCTCATGCAAAAACGGTGCGCACATTTTTACAACAGGATCCTCCTTTGCGTATTTAAATAAATAAATAAAGGTAATTGTAATATTATACTTTGTAAACTCAAAAAAATAACATTACAAAAATCTCATATAATAATAATCTCAAATAATAGTGCTTCCTTTTGAAAGCATGGACCATGAACATACTCAGTGGATTTATTTAAATGAGAAAGAAAAAATGGCAGAAGAGCTAATGTGCTGAAACATCTCATATTCAAGATCTCCTCCATTCTCAAAGTACTATATCCAGCCAATCTTAAGATGATATAGTAACTTATGCAATGAAAAGCCACTTTGTGGGACAGAATCTTTAGGCAAATTTTTTGTCACCATCCCAGTTCAGCATTTAGGGCTTTCTAATGTGCAGAGCTGTCTTCAAAAACCTATATACAATCTCCAGTATTGTTTTTGTGAATATAAAATAATAAATTAAAAAAGAATTCCAGCAATTACTTAAACACAAACCTATGTAATGTGGGGGAAATAAGTATTTGATCCTCTGCTGAATTTGCAAATTTGCTCACTTACAAAGAAATGAACAGTCTCTAGCCAACAGATGTCACCTTCTCACCAAGCTTCTTGCTGATGATCTTGTAGCCCATATCTTGTCCCTGTTGTCCTTTGACCGCTGTTTAGTCTTACCAATGGTGGTGGAGAAATTGAAATTTAAGAAACTGATTCTGTGGACAGGTGTGCTTTATACACATAACAAGTTGAGATCAGGAGAATCTGTGGGAGCCAGAAATCTGGCTGAGTTGTAAGGGATCAAATATTTGTCTCTCAATGACATGCAAATCAATTTATAACTTTTATGTAATGTGTTTTTTCTGGATTTTTGGTTGATATTCTGTCTCTCTCCTTTAAAATAACAACCATGAAAATTAGAGATTTAATTTCTTTGTAAGTGAGCAAACTTACAATTTTAGCAGGGGATCAAATAATTATTTCCCACACTGTATTATTAAGACAGTTGATGGAATGGAATTTTTCTTTATAGATGTTTGACAAGGCATTCAGCAGCATAACATTGATGAAACGTATTCTGACATGAAGATCAGATCTGTCAATTTCATCAGGAGCTTGAATATATTAACTTGCAGAATCATCTGTGGTGGGCGACAAACAGAAGCATTAGAATTAAAGAATGCAGTCAGGCAAAGATATTTACTGTCTCCTTTTTTAGCTCCTGCTTGTGATCAAGTGGATCATGAACTTATCCGCAGCATAAATGAGAAATTGAATCTTGTGAACAATTTGGACAGAACTCAATGCCATGGATTTTGAAGATATTTCACTACTGCCCCAGGAACACCGGCAGAAGAAGATAAACTACTTGTAAGTCATCTCAGCTCATATTGGCCAGAACCTTAACAGAAGGAAGAAGAAGGCACAGAAGAATGGAAAAACACAACTAGTACTAATCTAGACAATGGAGAGCAGGACCATTGGATGAAATGGAAGATTTGACCTACCTAGGCAGTGTCATTGACTAGCAGGAAGGCACAAACGCAAATGTAAGGATAGGCATTAACCAAATGAGAACAACATTTAAATAGCTGATAAGCATCTAGACCTTCAGGAATCTGATACTGAAAAACAAGTTCAAGATCTTCATCATCAACATGGTCAGTCCTGTTTATGGTGGAGACTCCAAGAGAATATTGGTGATGCCCATCAAGAAACTACAGACATTCATTACCACCAATCAATGAAGGATCCTTCAGTTCAGATACATTGGCCCAGCACCCTTATTAACAACTACGTCTGACAGAGGACAAACCAGATGCTGGTAGATAATTAAATCATGAAAAGTTGTTGGTGATAGATTAGCCACATTCTCTGCAATCCCCCTACATACAGCTACCAGTTAAGCCTTGACTTTGAATTCATAAAGAAAGTGAGAAAGAGGACAGCCGAGAAACATCTGGTGCTATAACCTTGAGCCAGACACCAGGAAGCTGGGGCTCATCTGAAACCAACTAGAAATAAAAGCAAAGCACAGAGATTCATGGAGGAATCTTGTCTGTGGCATTTGCCCCAGGAGGTTGTAGGCTTAAATAAGTAATTGTCGTTATTTGACTTTTGATTTTTTTCTAAATTTCCTGGGGCTTTAAAAGCATATGCACATTTTTTTTTTTTCTGCCGACCTAGGAATCCAGTGATCCCATTTAGTTTTTTTTTAAGGCAATTTCACTTATGTTAGTAATTTATTTATTTTCCCGTGGTATTGTCTTGTATTTCTTACGGGCGTTGCCATTTTGGGAATTCTTTGTTAACTGTTGCTATGCCATTAATAGGTAAGGTAAATTGCAAGTGTGTAATATGTGACATCATCAGGTCAGTAATATAAAGATCAGTATCATGCACCTCCTGTTTGTCCAAGTTTGTGGATTCTGCTTCAAAAATCCTGTTGTAATTATTGTTTGCTATAAGGCTGTCCGGTTACAAAATTCTTTTCAGTCTTCTGACTACAATTTTTATCTCATGTCTTGTCTCTGTTAATGTGAACTTTTAGATTCTGATCCTTTTGTGCAGTTTACTGTCTGTTATTATAGTTTCACGTCCATGGCCCTTTTTATTGGATTATTTTTGGATTCTTTGACTCACGGTTGCATTCTATCTTCTGATTCCAATTTCTTGAATCAGCTTCCATCTTATATTCTTCACGGTAAGTAAATGTATTTGATGAAGACTATGTGCTGATGTAAATACTTCCTTATGTTTTACAATAGCTTGTTAAACTTCTGTGATCTGCTGATGATGTTCTGAGGACTTCTGGGTTAAAGAGGTTATGTAAATAATTAAACAACTGCTATTTTTAATCATCTACATTAATTAGAAAACCCTTCAAAGTCCACAGATGCAGCCATGAAAAGTTTTTGGTACTATCCCTGCCTATAGTAATGTGCAAGCTACTGCATTACGTGCCTGGCTAACAAAAATGTCCAAAAAAGGCAGTGCTCATGATCTATCATTTATTAGGGATAAGACTGCTTTACATTTAGATCCACTTAATAGAGAATTTTACACTTATTAGGTCACTTGCTATGGTTATTTTGGAAAAGGTTTTGAAGTGCATGATCTGATTATATTTGTCCATGTATTTGTTTTATTATTGTTTTTATTTTGATTTATTATTTTTCATATTTTTATTTTTATTAGTTTCATATGTGATTTCATATTGGTGTACTGTCTCTTTAAATGTGAATTAATATGTGAATCTCTGATCTGAAGGGATAAAAGCTGACACACACTAACACTGGTGTGCCTTTCTGGTATGTCATTGTTATTTGAATTTTTTATATTCAGTTTTATTTAGTTTTCCTGCTCACGCTGAATTTACATGCATCTTATGGTCCGTGATGTCAAAGCTACACTGACTAAAAACAGAGACATGGGTATATATGATATTTTATGACATTTTGGTAAACCATTGTGGCACTGATGCAACATTATTCATATTTATTTGCATGCCTTTTTTTTTTTTTTCCCCCGATCTTGCCTAGTCTCCTCTTTTTGGTGCATGGTGGTGTTTCTTTGAGAGGAAAGAATAGTACAGAGAGGTCAGTTCCACACTATATACAATCATCAAATTCAAATGTTAACCGGTCCCGCATGCCCAAGGACTGTCCTTCCTATATTTACGACCTGTGTACCTGTTGCAATGTACACACTTCTCTCTATGCTTTGGTTCCTATTACATTAAAGGGGCACCTGACATTGACTTAGTTTGCTGTCCTGGGGGAAGTGGCTGTCTTGGAACAGCCGGTTTGTCAATGTTGCATCCTTTTTTTTCATCAACTTTTCATGTAAGAAGCAACAACAAAGTTCTTCTGCAAGGGGAGCAAAGAACACTCTTTTTTTTCTCAGTGGACCGATGCATGCCTTGTACAGTACATGTTTGTTCATCGCTGCCAGGTCAACTGTCCACCCGTGTGCTCCTGCTCGCACTGAATAAGCTCACGCCTTTTGGTGTAGGATGTCAGCGCAGCACCAAGGAACAAAAAAAAGAGACAAATATATGTGACATTTTGAAGAAATCATTTTATGACCTGAATAGTACCAATCAGAAAACATCATCGCACTATTGCAGTATTATTTGAAAACGAACAGCTTTCTATTTAGAACTCTCCCAGATGGCTCAGTCATTTGTCCAGTCCTGATTTACACATCCTTTTTTTTTTTTTTACACAGGGCCAGGATACTTGTCCACTGAAGTAGTCATACTTATATGTGTGGGGTAATTGTAACCAATCTAGTCTTGTCCTTCTCTCTCCTTGATCCATTGGCTAAATCAGTAAAGTCATATTCGGCGCCAAGAACTCTGTTTTTACGCCTTGGTAGGATAGATCCAAGGGATGACCTCCAGCATTGTCCAAAAGTAAAAGGACTTTGAACTCCAGCCCTTTCTCTGCCAGGTAGCTCTTTACATCCGGGATGAAACATTGGTGAAACCAATCCGACGTTAGGCATTTCGTAATCCAGGCCTTCAGGTTGTGCATCCAGTACACAGGCAGCAGGTTTTGATTCTTATTTTTCAGGGCACAGGGGTTTTTGGACGAGCCCAGGCTTTATCATAAAGCCCGCAGCATTGGCGCACATGACCAGCGTGATGCAATCTTTGTGAGTCTTAAACCCCAGGGCTTTTGCCTCCTCCTTCATGATAAAAGTACGAGACGGCATCTGCTTCCAAAATAGGGCTGTCTCATCCATATTAAACAAGGTTTCAGGCCGATATCCACCTTCCTCAATGATCACCTTGAACGTGTCCGCGACATATTTCTCGGCTGCGGCTTTGTCTGTGGAAGCAGCCTCTCCTTGCAGGTTCACACTGGCCAAGTTTTACCTTTTTTTGAATTTTTCAAATCAGCCCTTGCTGGCAGTAAATTCACAGCTCTCGCTGGGGGATTCAGCAGAAGTTCCAGGTTGAGGGTCGTCGTCTAGAGCATTTCCGGCATCCGCAAACCTATCATAAAGTTGCTTGGCCTTTTCTCGGATGATATTGGTGTCCATGGGTATGGTCTTCTTACGGCAGTCTTCGATCCAAATCCCTAAAGCAGATTCCATCCGGACTACCGCCTTATTACATCCACTTACAATTTGTTCTGCGCCCTGGTTAAAGGACACTGCGGCCGTAGATCATATGCTCTTTTCATCCTTCTTAATATAACGAACCGTGGACTCGTTGATGCCGTAGTGGCGTCCTACAGTGGCGTAGCTTTTCCCTTCCTTCAACATGTCCAACAATTTTACCTTTTCAGCAATTGTTAGCATCTTCCGTTGGTGCTTGGGCACTGACCCAGAAGCAGTAGCAGCAGCAGAAGCAGATCATTTTGTAGACATAACAAAGGGCTTGACTACAGTATGCACAAAGAAATATGTTGATGTTGAATGTGTGAAGACGAGATGTCGACTTCACAAAGAAACACGTTGATGCTGAATGAGCGAGACGAGATGCTGACTTCACAAAGAAACATGTTGATACTGAATGAGCGAGACGAGATGCCGGCTTTAAGCGAAATCGAATTCTGCGCTCCCTGTCGCAGAGCCAATCAGCACCCAGGAGCTTAACCGCGTGCTCTGATTGGGTAGCTTTTCAGCCATCTGCCAATAGTGTCCCTTGTTTGAAATCAAATGGACAAACCAACAGAGGAAGCATATACAGTACACGTACCAGAAATAAAGACCGCAGACATCCGCAAAGCAGCGAAAAATCTGTGATATATATTTACATATGCTTACATATAAAAACGCAAAAGTTGAAGCGCGATATAGCGAGGGATTTCTGTACTGCCTGTCCATATTGCATATTAACTGGTGGACATTGCCTTTGTGCAGCAACACAGCTTTCAAGCCTAACAGTGCAAATCAATGAAAAGATGTCATTGTTGTTGGTCATGCTGAAATCCCAAAACTGTAAACAGCCCATTAGTGCCTGTTCAGAAACAGAGGTTGTAAACCTATGCAAACAGATTTCTCAAATCCTCTTGGCGGCTCTCAAAGGCAAACAATTTTGTACCCCAACAGCAAAACCACTCTGTAGTATTGAACCAGGTATTTCTACTTTTTCTTTTGACAAACATAAGTTCCTGAACAGGCCATTTAATTCTGAATGTCGTCAGATGTGACTCACAAGACATAAGAGATTCAAAAGCAGGACCACTTTTGTTTTCCACATTCATTGTTGCATTTTCATTTACCTCTTCTAGGCTCTGGTGGATTTGATACTAGTGAACTATCATCGTACAGTACAGGTCTCATAGCTGAAGGCAGCATTGAGTATTCAACAGATTTCTTATTTTTAGTATGGAGGCCAGAGACATTGATCAGACAAAGAAACAATCTGTCAAATGATGCTTCTGTTCTTGGCATATCATTAGGACTGCAAACTATATTGAGTTCTGAGGTCCCCTGATCCAGGCACTCAGATCACCACCACCAATGCAAGAGGCCAACAGTTTGTCTTGATCGCAACTTTAACAACCAACAACCATACCACTTGCGCTTCAGAACAGGACATCCACCTTAAGCGTGTTTGTACTTGGCCACTACTTGAATGGAAGACCAGCTGGGAAAAGCTAGAGTTGCTGTTGGAAGAGGTGTGGGTGTGGCCAGGTTACCCTGTAATTAATAAGTGTGGGGACACTGTACTGTAAATATGACACCATCCTTCAGATGTGAGTTAAACTGAGGTTCTGACTCTCTGTGGTTGTTAAAGATCCCTGGGCATTTTTTGTAATGGTTAGGGTTTATCCTGATGTCCTAGATAAGTTGCCCATTATATCCTCTCTCATTCTCCCCCCTAATCATCTCCTGTCTCTAATTGGCTCTCACTCCTTTACCACCTAATAGCTAATGTGTGGTGAGTGTACTAGTGCAATAAAGGCTGCTGTTGCAGTATCCAGGTGGGTGCAACACATTGGTGGTGGCTGTAGTGGTTCCCCTCTGTCTGTGTGAAGTGCTTTGGGTAGCAAAAAAAAGTGCTATATAAATGTAATTATTAATTTTTATTAACCAAAGTAGAACTCATACTCCTTCTCAACAAGTTGAACCATATTGCGCCTTTGAGTATAATAGGGTATCGTCTCTGTTGTGACATTGACAAGACATTTCTGTTGCAATGAATTGTGCTCTAGACAATACAGTGAAACCTCGGTTCATGACCATAATTCGTTCCAAAGCTTTGGTCGTGAACCGAAGCAATATCCCCCATAGAATTGCATGTAAATACAATTAATCCGTTGCAGACTGTATAAACTGTATGTAAATATATGTAAAGATTAAGCACAAATACTGTATAGTTAATTACACCATAGAATGCACAGTTTAATAGTAAACTAATGTAAAAACATTGAATAACACTGACACAAAACATCCAGGCTCCCTGCTCAGCTACACGAGCAGGCTTGCTCGCTCTCTCTCTCTGTAGCACACCCCCACCCCCCCCCACTGTCAGCCCCCTTTGTCAGCGGCACGCTTAATGGAACATTTGAATAAATCCGAACTTTAATTTAAAAACCAACCCCAAGCAACCAAAAAAGTAACAAGATCACACTATTTTAGCCTTACAGCCCGATCGCTGTAAACACTTTTTTTAAAATGAGTTTTAAGCACAGCGGAAAAAAAGGAACATTTGAAAAAAGAGAAAAGCAACATTGCAACAATTCATGCTACGAACTGAAAAATTAACTTTTGAAAAATCCGTAATACAAAAACCACCAAGAAAACTAACCTTGCATGATTCGAGTTCTGGCATGAAGTGTTTTCCTTCAGGTGTTTTGTTTTCTTCAGGTGTTTTCTCTTGTGATTTTTAGCTGTTTAGCTGTGGGAGCGAAAGCCTCATGCAGCCATTCCAAAAAGACAGTCCTTGTAACCCAACCCTTCATGTTTGTCCTCCACATTACTGGCAGTCTGGCTTTGTTTACATTATGCTGCTTGAAAGCACGAGGGTTCCCCAATTGGTAAATGAGTAAACTGGTAAACAGTTTTTCCACATCTTGTAATTTCTTTCTTTACTTTGATTTCAATTTTCTTCAAAACTTTCTTCTCACCACTCTTCACTTGCTTAGAAGCCATAATTAACTGCAAAAGCACACGAAATACTGTAGAGCACAAAGAGAGTGCACGTCTGACTGAGAACAATGAACAGGGAGTGGCTCTGCTTAAATGAAAAAGCCAGGCAGGCACGCGGCTTGCTCGCTTTTTCTCTCTCTCTTAGCCTGCCTGTGCCGGGGGGTGGAGTTGGGGGGATGGTTCGCGTGCACGTACCATTCCCTCAACTCCACCCCCCGGCACAGGCAGATAGGCAGGCCAACGTGCAGCAATCTCCCACTCCCCAGCATACACTTGTCTCTCTCTCTCTCTCTCTCTCTCTCTCTCAGCTGCAGGCAGGCAGTCTGACCGAGAACAATGCAACATGTGCGGAAATCATCTGCGCGCACAAACCTAAAGGGAAACTGGCTTGTTCGTATACCGAGTGTGTGGTTGTGAACCAAGGCAAAAGTTTGGCGAACTTTTTGGTCGTGAACCGAGACGAGACGTTCGTGAACCGAGGTTCCACTGTACATTCTAAATACGTACTGTGAGGTTTCTGAACTGCATTCTGATGGCATGCCTATGCGAGATTGCCATGTCTGTGGAGGGCTGCTTGTCTGTCACCAAGACAACTGCAGGTTCACAGCGCTGCGGCGTAGCGCAGTGGAAACCACTACGAGCCAATTGAGAACACGTTCTAAGTACCTCTCACTGATGGGTGATGCAAGGAACATTTATAAATGCAGGGAACAGTATAAATCGGCCGCTGATCTAGCCTTGACCCTGCCCGTTTGCTGTGTCTTTGTACAGGAGAGTGGTAGATCCCGCTACAATAAATAACCATGCTGTTTCCGTTTAAAGTCAGTTAAAGCTGAATTAGCTAAAGTACTGTGACTCTGCCTCCTTTTTGGGGTGCAAGACTCGCGGGTCAAAGGGTACCGGAATCGGTTCTTCCACCAATGGTACCCCAAGAGGCATGTAATGTGTAAGCAAAATGAGGCTCTTGCGGGTGCTCCGGTCTTCACACTCTCCAGGGATGTACTGGTGAAGATGGTTTCCTTGCATGGCCCAGAATGTTTCCTATTCTGCTTTGAGTAAAAGGCAACATTACTGCACTGGGACTGGGGAGCCGGTCTGGCTATCATGGTCCTGTTTTTAACTGGGGAGGCCCTACAGGTCATGCGAAACCTCCTTCCCAAAAGGCTTGATGAGTATGACTTCCTGGTGCAACAGATACTCCTCCGCAGGCTGTGGGCGCCAGTTTCATCTGCGACATATTGATTTGGACTGCCCTATATGAAGACAGATCTAGGGCTTAATGGACCTGATTCAAAGCTGAATCCGCAGAAACACTTTTGAATGGATTGTGGAGAAGCTCGCTATTGATGTATGGATGTGTTAGAAGAAAGCCTTTGTGATGAACTGCTATGGAACGGCGTCCACTTGCTGCTAGACCTGACCTGCAGACAGGAGATTGCACAAGCCACCTGGAAACAACAGGGCTATCTGGGCTTGACCCTGAGTTTGATTCAGCCAGCACAGATGTCCGGGGTTGCCTGCACCACGGGTGGAAGATGCCATTATGGTAAGACCATAGTGCGGACTGAACACAGCTGCTTTCACTGTGATCAGCTGGGACATCTGGCTGAGGGGTGCCACTTCCCACCTGCGCAAACAATGGCCATCGGTCTGGTCCAGATATGCAGCTTGCAAGTTTCCACCAAGATGTTAAAGGAAGACAATTTTAAGGTCTATGTTATGTTGGCCGGGCGGGAAGTCTCGGCACTGTTGGACACATTTTCTGTTCAGTAATCTTTCATCCTTTAGCACTGGCAACACAGTAGCCTGTAACATTATAATAACAGTATTCTGCCTTTGTGATTTCTTGCAAGAACGGTCCACAGATGCATCAAGGTTCAAAGCCTTGGCTCTTCTTGATTTAATGCTTATCACCCCTAGATTGCTAAGACGCTCATCAGTAATGGTGGACCCGGAGGTAGGTTTTTACTAATTTTAATGTGGAGAAACGTTACTCACAAGTGACAGAACTAACTGGGAGCGCAACAGCTATTTTGCACAGTCTAAAGAGCTCGTAAAATACCTCTTTGTACGGCTCATTGAAACGGATCAACTCCACTGTATCAAATGGCTTTTGAATCACACTGCTCTTTATTTTTCTTTCCAAAAGTCTCTTGAACTGATGCAGTTCATGCCCCAGGTCATCAACATTGGCATGATAAAGATGACCAAATTCAAACAAAGTGGTGTCTTTCAAAAATACATCACTCTTGGGGTTAAGAGATCAGATACTGCTCATCAGCTCACAATTGGTCTTTGAAAAACGTCTGCTCAGTTTACTAAGCATGCAGTCAATGACAGGATAAAAAAAGGAAGACCGATATGTTTCTTTATCACAATCTAGCTCCCTCTGACCAACAGAGCTTAGTATTTGGTACTCACAGAGTCTGGAGCTTGTCTTCCTTTGTTGTTTTGCACCCGACTGTGTGGCAGCATTACATTGCTCACAAATGTTCAGTACTTCATCCCACAAGTTATCAAAAAAGGACTCCTGCCTGAAATCTGTCAAAGTTTGAACTAAACGATCCACTAAATCAGTCGATCTTGAGAGGTCAACAGTTGATGACTACAGCATACCAGAAAAGAGCTTTGATTTCCCAAACAATTTACAATGTGTAACTAGATGCACAACAAATTCTTGATCGGTCTGGGCCAGAAGACCACGGGTCTCAGAAGATTTTTCTCCTGTGTGCTATTGTGCCATCTTTTGCAGGATACGTTTGAGGGCAGGTAATCTGTTCATTATATTGCGTAGAGCCATGAATTAACATGCCCATCGTGTGTCACTCAATTGTTGGAGCTCTCTTGTGCTGCCATATGTCTCACTTTGTGCAGCCCACCCTTTGGGGTGCACATATGAGCCAGAAGTGAAAACATAGACTCTGTAACAGAGCAAAGAATTCCTCAGCTTCTGGGACTGCTTTGATTGCATCAACTAGCCGGCAAAAGAGTGAGCGTGCAGCGCCCTAAGGAGTCCGTGTGGAATGCTCTGGCATGTTAGTTCCGGATTCCATGCCAGCGCATATCACCGTAAGTATAAATTAAAATTTTATCTCTTCAGCACAGGGGCCAGGGCCAGTTCTACAGGGGCACTGGCCCCTGTCTAAAACCGCCTATGGTCACGAACCCTACAAGCGGGCCACAGCAACAAAGTAGCAAATCCAGAGGATGAGTTACATTAACCAGGTCTGGAACTGAACTCCGGCCTTCAATGCTGATGTAATCCAGGTCTTTAGCCCTAAATTCTTCTATCTGTAGAATGTGTTTAGGAGCCGAGCAACGATTTAAAAACCGCACTTTTTGTCTGGGTAGTGATCCACAGCACGATGGTCTTTGCAACCGAGCAGCTTGCAGTTTTTAACTTTGCGTCCCTGTAGCAATACATATCACCATACTACTGAGTATACTTGAATCTTAGTTAAAAAGTAAAATCTTCTAATTTATTGTATAATAACCTGTGGAATAGGTAAAGTGCAGCAGCAATAAGAGAACACCACTTTCAGTTTGTTGTCCAAGTTGCGTCTGATGGGGACGAAGAGGTTTGTCCCTTTACTGCAACCCTGATGGAACCACTTCAGTGTGAAACACGTTCTTACTGATCCATTTCACAGTCCACTCTATTACAGGAACCCATTGTTTCCCAAGTAGCATCACTTTAGATGATTTATTACATTAATAAAAAACTATTGTGGCCGCTTTTTTTTTGTTTTGTTTTTGAGTGAGCCGCGCATATCTGATGCCACGTGTGAACGAGTTGTTGGAGAAGCTCGGGCAGTCCTCATATATTTCCACCCTAGACCTCATGAGGGGATATTGGCAAGTGCCCTTGGAGGAGTCCAGTCTTGAAAAGACTGCGTTCACCACTCCAGACTGACTGTTTGAATTTACCAGGCACCCTTTTGGTGTCTATGGTGCACTGTTGACCTTTCAGCAGATGATGGACCAAATCCTGCGTCCCCATTCCTCATACGCCAATCTTGACAATGTTGTCATTTTCGGTAACGACTGGGAATTCCATCTCATCTTCCATTTGGGCGGTGCTTGACAGTTTGTGGCTAGTGTGATTGATGTCTAAACCTAAGAAGTGCAAGCTGGGTATGTCAGAAACCCATTATCTGGGATATTCAATGGGGAATGGTTTGCTCAAGCCTCAAATGGACAAGGCAGAGGAGGTGCTTGTGTATCCTTGTCCTGAAACACAGAGGCAGTGTTTGCCTTCCTCGGGCTCGCAGGATACTACAGGTGATTCATTTCTAATTTTGTGCAATCGGGCACCCCCCTCATTGACTTGACAAAGGGCAGAAAGAATCATATTATTGTCTGGACCAACACCTGTGACAGAGCCTTCTCGGACCTAAAAGCTTCTTTATCCTCATTCCCAGTTCTGCGCAATCTAGACTTTTCTAAGGAATTTATTCTGCAAAAGGATGCAAGTGGTTTTGGGTTAGGAGCGGTGGTCTCACAGTGTTTTGTGGGGGAAGAACACCCCATCACATTTCTCAGCAAAAAGTTGCTCCCCAGGGAACATAATTATTTAACCCTTAAAAAGGAGTGTTTGGCAATTAAGTAGGTGGTGGAAGCCCTCCATTACTACCTCTGGGGACAGTGGTTTACCCTGGTGACTAACAACGCCCTGCTTCAGTGGCTGTACAAACAAGGATACGAACACCTGGCTAACTCGGTGGTCTATTAGTTTGCAGGCTTTTGCTTTTGATGTTTGCCACTGTCCCAGAGCTGCACTCACCAATGCTGATGTTCTCTCCCGCCTGGCCGAACCTGGCTTGGAGGGTCGCTTTGCTCACCCCAGTGTGGACAAAGCTTAGAGGGGTGGATGTGAGGTTTCTGAACTGTTTTGGTACATCCCCCAATGGGACAACACACTGAAGCACAATTGCTGCATCCGAGGAAGGCTGCTTGTCCATCGCCAAGGAAACAACTATGAGCCGATCAAGATTGCACTATAAGCACCTGTCGTCGATGGGTGATGCAAGGAACATTATAAATGCAGGGAACAGTCTAATTTGGCCACTGACCTGGCCCCGACCCTGGCTGTTGATTGTGCCATCGCACAGAAAAGTGGTAGATCTCACTACAATGAATAACCGTGCTGTTCCCATTTCAAGTTGAATAAAACTGGTTTTGCTAAAGTGCTGAGACTCAGCCTGCTTTTTGGGGTGCAAGACAATGACTTACACGCCACAGTACACTATGCTATACCCATAGAACATAAGAGCCCGAATATGAGTTATGCAGCTCCCAGTTTATGAAACTCTGTACATCTTTAAATGTCACTTGCTGCTTTAAAAACTATTTAAAAGATGTCTTTTTAAATAAGTTTTTTTGTTATGCTAATTGTATTTTGTAATTTTGACTGGCTTATTTGTCCGTTTTTGATTTTGACTGGCTTATTTATTTTTTGATATTCTTCTAGGTTTTTGTTTTAACGTATTTATGTACATTGTCTTGAAAGGTGCTTAGAAATTACATTTATTTTTATCTGTATATGTACAAATACAAAATATGTACAGACAGATATCAATGTAATACAAATAGCTGTGTATGCAAGCTGCATTTATAGGCTGTCCTGTCAGCATCCATCCTGACAAATCAAGCCCAGGTGTGCCTATGCCTTAGCATATCCATTTCATGTTGATCAGCCTACACTGAGTGTATGCCCAAGCATGCCTGAAATAAAATAAAACAGCTTACTTTGCAGACAACATATTAGTAGGCTTAAAATATGAGAGAAAATCATAAAAAAACAGGCAACAGCAATAAAATAGAATGCAATGGGAAAATTTGAGGTCATTATTGTGAAAGGCAATCCAGAAGATATACCCAGACTTGTTCAGGAGGCAAAATCTTCTTTGTACAATGTTACAGTCTGATGGGTAGTGGCATTTAATTGTGCCAGGTGGGATTGTCGTCCTTGTTTCAATTTTTAATTTTATAAAAGACTAGCTGATTACCCAGTGGCTTCGCTCACTGAGTGCAAGGGAAAAAAATAAAATGTAGTATTTTATAAAATAAGTTGTTAAGTAGTAAAACATTTTGATAAAAGAGTTTCAAAAACATATAAGAAGCGTATAAATTATTAAACAGTAA
Source organism: Polypterus senegalus (assembly GCF_016835505.1). Classification (NCBI taxonomy): domain Eukaryota; kingdom Metazoa; phylum Chordata; class Cladistia; order Polypteriformes; family Polypteridae; genus Polypterus; species Polypterus senegalus. Next base: position 59,592,438 of record NC_053170.1, read on the forward strand.
AACATTTCCATAAGAGAATTTGAATGATATATAAGAATTGTATAAATTATTAAACCGTAAAACATTAACATTTAAGAAGTAAAGATACATTGAGTACTACTGCAGTGGTTTCGGGTAAACTGTCTGCTTGACAACCTTGCACTACATGCCTGTGATTTCAGAGAAAAATTATTCTGAGAAATGTGCTTAACGGGCAGAAGGTCCAAACAATTCCCAAGTCCAATACTTCACATGAAGAGGTTGGTACATGTTCTTAGATGTAAACCTTCCATCATCTTAAAAGAATTCATCACAAAAGCAACCTTGAATGTTGCAGGGTTTTAGTGACCCGAACTCACCTTAAGGGAGAATAAGTAGCCGTGCACCGCAATTTACCAAGAGAGTCATGCTTCGATGGTGCCGATTACACTCATTCGCAACGATTTCCACTGTCCAAGGAGCTGACTGGGCACTTGAAGTGTCACAAACAGTGCAAGAAGAAAGGACGCTGCCCAAAACTGCAAAGCTGTTGACCTGACGGAACAGCCCGACAGCACCTCCTAGCGTCCACTTTATTGTCAGGACCTCTCGCCACTGAAGACGGTCTCGTCTTCACATTGTTTACAGCTTGGCGTAGTTAAAAAGTAGAAAAACACAAAGCTGTTTTCTTCATCTCTTCTACTATCAAGTTCCGCCAATTAAAAAAAAAAAAGTTACAATGTGGCAGTTTCCGCGACAGTCACTTGGACTAATAAATAAAACTTCTCTGTCAGAACGCGCCTGGCGGTGGACGGCTCAGCGCTGGAGTCCAGAGAGGAGGGCTGGGAGAGGGCGACGCAGGGCACACTTCTATGGGATAGATCGGCGTGTTTGTGTTTACTTCTTTTCAATATCAGTAAAATAACTCTTACACAAATAATAACAATTCGTAAAAACGATATAAAAGTGGTGTCCACAAACGAAGTGATTAGTTCCTGTATTATAATATGTTCTGTGGTCATACGCAATTTCCGTTTCAAATGCGAAAAGAATTTTATATATATATAGACCATCTAGTGATCTTGTTTTTTTTATTGTCACTTGCCCTTTGCTTCCTATAAAGTGAGGCAGTCAGAGTGTTAGTTTTAGTGTCTTGGAAGCTACTATTCATGTGCCTGCATATTTGAGTATTACAATCAGGTATCCATTCTTAATGTCATGCATGTGGTAACATTAGTCATTTTGCTTTACTTTAAAAGTACCTTTTATTTACCACATATTTTGTTGAAGAAAGTGATTATTTAGTGGTGTTATAAATTTGTTTGTTTACCTTAGTTACTTGTCATGTTAGTGATAATTTGTTTATTTATCAGACATTATTAGTATTAATTTGGATGTTAAACCTTTTGCAGTAATTTGCTTACAATAATGTAATGATTACATTAAACACATGTTTGTTATCTTATATACCTTTAACATGTTATCTTTTTATCTCACCTTTTTAATGCCAAAAAACCTGTGGACAGAGAAACCACTGTCTATAGAGTTTTGGTTAAATAATTGCATTTATCTGCCTGTCAAACCAACATAGTCTGTGTGGAGGGCAGGACATATTTGTTAAGTAAAATATAAAGTCCTCTACTATTTTAAATAATTATTTAATTTTCTTTCTTCCACTGTAGTCAGGAATTGATGTTAATCTCCGAAATACTTACGGTCAGACTGCACTGGACATTGTGAACCAGTTTACAACTTCACATGCTAGCAAGGAGATCAAGCAGTTGCTCAGAGGTAAGGCTGCTGTTTGTTTATATTCTGTCAGTTTATTTTTTAGTAATCCTAACTTCCTGAGTTGCTGTTTTTTATATTTGCTAATATGGCAGGCCTGAAAAATAGGTTTCTTTCTGGAAATTTTCTTACCACCACTATAATGGTCCAACAGCCATATTACTAACATTGGTTTCATGTCATATTTGTGTCACACTTGAATATCTACAAATAAGTAATGACAAAAAGATACTGGAACTAGATCCTTCTCATGCAATATATTCACACAACTACATTGTATCATGAGAGATCTTATAGAAAAGAAGCAAACTCTGATTATTATCAGATTGTTTGTCTGAGTTGCAATTTGTATCAGTTTGAAGACAGATAAAAACAAGAACACAAATTGCTGTTATAACCATGCAATACACCCTTCTGGCAATATAGTTAATTCAGGCAATGAGTCTGTGATAAAAAACAATAGTTTTTCTAGTTCATCTAGAGTGTTTAGAATATAATTGGAAATCGACAGATTGGAAATTGCATGTTGAGTATTGGTACAGCACTGAGCACTATAGATACCACATCAGCTGTCATCTCACGAGTAATTTGATTCTGCAGTACTTCAGTTCATCGGGCAACCAATTCAACTAATATTTTTGCTGTTTCCGCAGTATAGCTAGTCACTACCTATAATGCTTTGAGCCAGTTCATTTATTTGTCTGTTACAGTGCCCCATGATGTTTTTTGACAAAGACAAACATTTCCTTGATTTACCCCTCTGTTCCACAGTTTATAATAAATTACAAATCAATGAATTCTGAAGTGATTTAAGTGCATATTGCAGACTTTATTTAAGGGTATTTGCATGCATTTCTGTCATACCATTTAGAAATTACAACACTTTTTATATGTGCCCCCATTTTAGGACACAATAATCTTTGGGAAAGTTGGCCTCACAGGTGCTTCTAATTACTCAGGTGTGTTTCATTAATGCAGCCATAAGATACCTAGGCTTGCTTTTACCTGCAGACTAACTTTGGGAGTCAGTGGTTGCTATTCTCCACTGTTCTCTGCCAGTGAAAGTCAGAGAAGCCATTATGAGGAAGAAAAATAAAACCATTAGACATATCTGTAAAACTTTAGGATGACTTAAATAAACTGTCTAGAGTATCATTAAGAAGAAAGAATGCACTGGTGAGCTCAGTAAATGCAAAGGAACTGGTAAGCCAAGGAGGACCTCCAACTGCTGATGACAGAAGAATCCTCAGTATGATAAAGCAAACTACCAAGAGTTGTCAGAAGGCAAATGTGTATGTGTCAGAGATTACTACCTGCAGAAGACTTCATGAACAGAAATGCAGAGGCCACACTACAAGATGCAAAGCCACAAAAATAGGATGGCCAGATTATAGTTTGTGAAAAAATGTTAAGAGCCTGCAGATTTCTGGAAAAAGTTCTTATTGACAGGCAAGACAAAGATGAACCTGTATCAGAGTGATGGCAAGAGCAAAGTGTGGAGACGAAAACAAACTACACAACATCTAAAGCACACCACCTTATCTGTTAAATATGGTGGTGAGGGTGTTCTGGGCATGTATGGCTGCCACAGGTACTGGTACACTTATCTTCATTGATGATGTAACTGCTGATGACAGTTGCACATTGAATTATATGGTGTATAGAAACATCTTATCTGCTCAGGTTCTAGTAAATGCCTCCAAACTCATTGGATGACGCTTCATCCTTCAAGATAATGATTCCAAACACACTGTTAAGACAATGCAGGAGTTTTTTCAAAGCTAAAAAATGGAAAATTCTTGAATGGCTAAGCCAGTTACTTAATTTAAATTCA